>NC_069730.1:17375152-17675152 GCF_027358585.1 Pangasianodon hypophthalmus | reverse complement strand
AATGTAGTTGAATACATTTTTACCCTTTATATATTATCCACTATACTTTTGCTGATGTTTGAAAGCACTTATAATCTCACTTACTAGTTAGTTGTGATAGCTAGTTAGATGCACACACCATCTAGCTACAGTATCCCAGCAGCTTAACTTAACTTTATTAAGTTAAGTTTATAGCTAGCTAGTTTAACAAATTATAATTACAGAGATATTAGCAAAATGTAGATACGAGTTTGTGACTCTCATATAACTCTCATATATTTTTGCTAAGCTTTCCCAAGAATTTGAAACCACTTATAATCTCACTTCCTAGTTGCTGTTGGCTATAATGTATTTACTATTGTGTGCAGAGCACTATAATGCTCAAATCGCTGTATCCTGATAATACTGAGGTTGTTTCTGTCTTTTCTGCTCCATCCATAATTCATAAAAAGGCTTATCTCTGCTGTGCTTTTGTAACCATTACCATAATCTAGTCTGCTTTTGTGTGTCTGAGTGTGTATTTCAGTGTGCACGTACAGCTCAATTGTCCTTGTACGTTATCACAGGGAATGACCTGTTCTTGGTGGCCGTCCATGAGCTGGGCCATGCTCTGGGTCTGGAGCACTCCAATGACCCCACTGCGATAATGGCCCCCTTTTACCAGTACATGGACACGGAGAGCTTCAAACTGCCTCACGACGATCTACAAGGCATCCAGAAAATCTACGGTAAAAACAAAAACAAATCTATATATATCTATATATATATATATATATATATATATATATATATATATATATATATATATATATATATATATATATACAGTCAGGTCCATAAATATTGGGACAGTGACACAGTTTTGGTAATTTTGCCTCTGTACACCACCACAGTGGATTTGAAATGAAGCAGTCAAGATGTGACTGAAGCGTAGACTTTCAGCTTTAATTCAAGGGGTTTAACAAAAATATTGCATTAACCGTTTAGGAATTACAGCCATTTTTTACAGAGTTCCTCCATTTTCTCAGGCTCAAAAGTAATGGGACAAACTAATATAATCATAAATATTAGGATTATTTTTATTACTTGGAGGTAAATCCTTTGCAGTCAATGACTACCTGAAGTCTGGACCCCATGGACATCACCAAATGCTGAGTTTCCTCCCTTGAGATGATTTGCCAGGTCTTTACTGCAGCCATCTTCAGTTGCTGCTTGTTTGTGGGTCTTTCTGCCTTCAGATTTGTCTTCAGTAAGTGAAAAGCAGCTCAGTTGGGTTGAGGTCAGGTGACTGACTCGGCCATTTAAGAACATTTAATTTCCAAGCTCTTGGGCTGCTTTCACAGTATGTTTTGGGTTGTTATCCATCTGTACTGTGAAGCGCTGTCCTATCAGTTTTGCAGCATTTGACTGAATCTGAGCAGAAAGTATAGCTCTGTACACTTCAGAATTCATCCTGCTACTTCTATCAACAGTCACATTATCAATAAACCCCAGTGACCTAGTTCCATTGGCAGCCAAACATGCCCATGCCATAACACTGCCTCCACATGTTTGACGGATGATGTGGTATGCTTTGGATCATGAGCCCTTCCTTTCCTTCTCCATACTTTTCTCTTCTCATCATTCTGGTACAAGTTAATCTTGCATCAGAACTGGTCAGGCTTTTTTTAGAGGTTTTTTAGCAAAGTCTAATCTGGCCTTTGTGTTCTTGAGTGTTACCAGAGGTTTGCATCTTGAGGTAAACCGTCTGTATTTACATTCATGAAGGTGGCTCTTGATTGTAGACTTTGACAATGATAGGCTTACCTCCTCCAGAGTGTTCCTGACTTGGCTAGATGTTGTGAAGGGGTTGTTCAATAAGAAAAGAATTCTGCAATCATCCACTTTAGTTGTTTTCTGTGGTCTCCCAGGCCTTTTGGTGCTGCTGAGCTCGCCAGTGCATTCCTTCTTTTTAAGAATGTACCAAATTGTTGATTTGGCCCTCCTAAAGTTTCTGCTATCTCTCTGATAGGTCTGTTTTGGTTTTTCAGCCTAATGATGGCCTCCTTCACTTGCATCAACACCTCTTTGGACAGCATATTGAGAGTTCCCATGAACAGCTACCAAATGCAAATTCAACACTTGGAATCAGCTCCAGACCTTTTATCTCCTTAATTTATCATGATATAAGGAGGAAACAGGCCACAGCTGGCCATGAAACTGCTTATCAGTCAATTGTCCCATTACTTTTGAGCCTGTGAAAATGGAGGAATTATACTATTGCCCATTTTTAGGGGTCCAAGCACCCACTTAGATTTGGAGCTAATATGTGAAAAATATTTTTTAGCTATAAATCCCATTTTAAAACAGCAGACATTGACCAAGGTGCAGTAGTGGGGCAAATTAATTTGAAGTAAAAACAGAAAAAAACTCACATTAAATATAAATATCAACATAAATCAGTATACTATAAAGGACCGGATACTAATAAAAATGTAATCAGCACATGGGTCAGAGGCAAATGGATATAAATGCAGATATTTTAATCATTGGACCTCATCTATGAATCTTTTAGTAAAGTTGTGCAAAAATGTTTTCACTGACCAACCCGAATTAAAAATTCCTGCTAGATTTTCAGAAGTTTCATTAACGCTGATTTTCTTCCTACTATAATGTATGGTAGTGAATACCATTCAGCCTTAACATACCAAATGCATTTATGGCAAAGCTAATTTATATTTAATGATGCTCAAAAAACTCCATAAAAGGCAAAGCACACAGAGAGCTGAAAATGACTAGACAGTGAAAGAGTGCCTTCTAAGCGTGCTTCCTAAACTCACTGGATTTTCATCACACTTCTTGTGTAAATGCTCATGTGAACAATTTACAAATAAATTCCTGCACATCCTGCTTATTAAATGAGGCACGTGGTCAGTATCCATATCAGTGATCAGATAACACAGGCTAATGAAGGTAAATCCATTCTCCTGATAATTCCAGGTCCTCCAGATAAGAACCCTCAGCCGACACGGTTGCTCACGACGGCGCCCCCTCCTCGCCTGCACCCTCCATCTGACCCTCGAAAGCACGACCGTCAGAGCCGTCCTCATCGGCCGCCACAGAAATCCAAACCCTCCAACCCCAACTCCAAACCCAACATCTGCGATGGAGGCTTCAACACACTGGCCATCCTGCGCCAAGAGCTGTTCGTCTTCAAGGTGGAGTTATCACACGCTGGAACCTCACTAGTGTTCTCAGATTCGTCAGATTCGGATTGTTGACTGTACAGTAAACTGTTGTAACTCATATGTAAATCGAGATACATCAGCTCAACTGACTCCATGGAATAATGCATCACAGTGTTTGTGTTCACATTAAAATTTGATAAGTGCATTATCATGCATTAATAAGCCGTATAATGATTTTCTCTTTAGGATCAGTGGTTCTGGAGGGTGCGTGATAACTCGGTGGTGCCTGGCTACCCCATGCAGATCAGCTACTTCTGGAAAGGGCTGCCTCCCAAGATCGATGCTGTCTATGAGAACAGTGAGGGCAAGTTTGTCTTCTTCAAAGGTGAGACCACATTCTGTTTAAGAAACGTCATTTGTCTTAATTAAGCTGCAATATATACAAGGACTAGCTTACGAGAACAGGCCGCAGATAAAACCTTTGAGAGCTGAACTTATTAATGTTGGCTGACTCGGATTTGACAATGCAGCTCATGACATTTCACGATTCTTATGTTCCTTGACAAATACTAATAACAAGGTGGATTTCTTTCTCTTGTCTTCTAAAGGCCATCGTTTCTGGGTGTTCAAGGACACCACTCTGCAGCCCACGTACCCTCAGGACATCTCGCTGTTTGGCAGTGGGATGCCTTCTCAGAACATCGAGACGGCTGTGTGGTGGGAGGACGTGGCCAAAACCTATTTTTTCAAAGGGGACAGGTGAGTCAAAACGGCATGCTATTTTCAACATGGTTACAGCTGAGTCACTAATGTTTAAAAAAAAATGGTTGCCATAGCTCCTTTAAATGCCTTTGAACTACCCGAAACACATTACTGTTCTACTGAGGAGTTCATACTCATAAGAAGGAATATCGAGAAAACTTAAAAAAAAAATCTTTGGGTCAGTGTACGTCAATAAAATATCACAAACTAGAATCACACAATCATAACTATGCACTATTGTATACATAGATATTTAGCGCTCTTCATGAATCAACACACTGACCTAAAGCTATTTATACAACAGCACTGTTGAGTTCTTGAAGCTGATTGGTAAGAAGGTTTATTTTCTATAACAGCAGGTCTGACGGAAATTCCATCTGCAAGGCATATCACAGGTTTATATTAATGTGCTTGTGCTTGTACAATATATTATTGTGGTTTTATTTATCAAAGAATAATGTATAATTGTTGATATGGTGAAGTTTTCTGAAGTTTTCTGTTTATTAACATTCGTGTTAGGAGTTTCCAATGTCAGCAATTTGTAACAGTCAGAGGTAGTATATTTCCATTCTGAATCCTCTCTCCTTGGCTCAGGTACTGGAGATACAATGAGGACATCCGGAGTATGGACCCTGGTTATCCCAAACCCATCACCATTTGGAAGGGCATCCCAGACTCTCCTCAGGGTGCCTTTGTGGACAAGGCTAATGGTGGGTCCTTTTCTTTCACTTTGCACATTCAGTCCATTGCTGAACTCAAAATAGATACAAAAAGTCCCAAGTCTTGTCACTAAAGATCTGCACTCCTGGAGAGTGTAGTTACAGTAAAGATGAGATCAAGGTAAGGTTTATACGTTTGGCTGAATCTTAAATCCAGATGTTATATCAAATGTCTCCATAGAGAAATCTTCACTATATCAATGATGTAGTGAAATTATAGATTTTTCTCTGTAATTTCACTAATGATGTAGTGAACAACTTGGTTTTTTTTTCATTTGTTAATTATTAGTCTTAGATTATGTGGAATGTCCACCATACAAGTTCCTGTGAATTTGACAGTCTTGCCGTTCTAGAAAACGAATCAGTTTCTGATCAGTCTAGTATAATAGCAATTTATAGTCATTAATAATAGTTTAATTTTCTTATTACAAAACACAGGATTCACATATTTCTACAAGGGAAAAGAGTACTGGAAGTTCAACAACCGGAGGCTGCGGGTAGAACCGGGGTACCCCAGGTCCATCCTGCGAGATTTCATGGGCTGTGATGGCCTGCCCTCGGACCCCGACTGGGACTGGCGGCCGCCGCAGGACGACGAGCCACCACATTACGAGCATGACGACGTGGATATCGTGCGTAAACCTGAGGGCACGGGTGGCACCGAAAAGGCTGTGGCCATCGCCATACCCTGCGTGCTAGCCCTATGCCTCATGGTCCTACTGCACACTGTTTTCCGGGTCAAGCGTAAGGACACCAAGCGCCACATACTGTACTGCAAGCGCTCCATGCAGGAATGGGTTTGAAAAGTGGGGGGTTCTGACTTCCCCATTCCAAGACATGTGGGATGTACCATTGTGTCTTACCCGAGGGGTGGTGTTGAACCTCTTTCTCTCATGGGAGGGAGGAGGAAAGGAATGGACAGCATGCCCACGTCCTAATTGTGGTGTCTGCTCTTCCCAGGAGCGCTGTGTCGTTATGTGTGTGTCATGTCAGGCCTCCGTTGTCGGCTATCCGCAGCCATTTTGAGACTTGAGTCAGATCTCAAAAGTAACTCAATAAAATAATCACTGAAGGATGGACCTTTTCAAATAAAAATACATTATGTATCTCCTACTACTTGTATCAGCTTCACATAAAGTGTGGACTCTTACGTTCCTCCAGAATCTTTATGGTTTAAGAACTGATACTCAGAACAAAACATCCTTGGTTTCCAAAGACCGTTGTTTTTTTTTTTATGTTCAGTTTTTTTAAAGCATACCTCTCAGTTTGAGTATAAATTAACTGTGCATACATCTTCAGGTTTTATGCGTTCTATCATTCTGTCATCAGCTTTTACAGTCTCCAACTCTATCTGCAATATTTGGTTGAATGCCTTAATCACATATCTACAATATTTCTTTTTCAGCGTAACAGTGTGCGTGGGTGTGCGTGTGTGTGTGTGTGTACGTGTATGATAAGAGATGGCTAATCTTGTAACCTACAGTCGAGTGCAAAAGTTTGCATACCCTTAGGCCATTTTTAAATTAATAGCCACGAGACATTCTGGTCCTGATTTACGAAGATCTCAAACAGTCTAATTTGTGTGTAATAAATTGTGTGCACATTTATTAGGTATGTTCTAGCTGATTTACAAAAATGATTAAACGGAAACATCATTTAAGTAAAGTTGCAAGTTCAGCTCTCACAAAGCCAAATGTCTGAGTAATTACATGTCAAATATGGCACGGATGAAAGGTGGTGAGGTGTTGTAAAACCGTTGAAAACAATTTGATTTCATGTATGAACATAAAAGAGTCCAGAAATGAGTTGTTCTGTTATGTTGTCGACATCAGAGGTACAAATGTCCAGCAAATATCTAATATGAAACCAACTTTACCATGGTAATATTGTCATAATTTCAAGAAACATTCTCATTATTTTGAGATACTAAAAAACTTCAATGAAATAATGGTTTGATTTTGTCTTCAAATGGCAGAAACAGAGTTTTTGCAAATTTAATACTTGCTCTTCGTTCGTATTCATTTATACACACACAGTGCTTGTTCCTGAAATGACTTTCAGGCTGCTGTAAACAACAGCAGGTTCTAAATTAATCAATTTACATAGAATCTGCACTGTATTTTGCACTTTTAGGTTATTTATTAATACATGCAAAATCAGAAACAATGTTATTTTACTCATCTGAAAGATGCAACCCTCCATAAAGCCTGCACTTTTTTTTTTTTTTACACGGTGTTTTTACACGCACAGACCTTCAGTAAATCAGGGTTTCAGTTCAGTTTTGCTGCTGTTCATTCATTATGAAAACAAAAATGGTCAAATAGTGTTTGATAAGACATTAATGCTGAAAAAATCTAAAATAATATTATCATACACATCATATATTCTTTACATCAGGGATTTTCTGTTGATTTTATGATTTCATATTTAAGTATTTTTCTGTTGATTTTGCCTTATATTTTGGATTGGATTGTTGCAGGACACACACATACACTTTTCATTTTTACTTGTTTGGTATTCTGTTTTTTTTTTTTTTTAAGATAAATTGTAAAAAAAAAAAAAAAAAAAAAGTACATTTTCCTTTTTTGTTAATTCTGAATCTACGGGGGATTCAAACTTTTGCACTCAGATGTATGTTTTAAACTGCTCTACTTACCATAATAATAAGGTAAAAAAAAATTCTTTGTTTTAGGAAAGGTCTTCCAGGTTAAAATGTAAAAGAAGCAGTGGACATCCTAGAAGATGTTGTTTAGCATTCTGAATAATCTAATAATCTAATAATATAATATTCTTTAATATTATGTAGAATACAGACTGTCAGAAAAATGTAACCATGTAGAAACGGACCCATTAAAATTAGCGTAGCTTGGGGTGCACTATATTTGATGAGACATTACACTGAACTAAACTAATATTACACTAATATTAACAACAATAATTCAAAACTAAAAACTAATAAGCTCAGATGGACATGTATGACTTTATTACAGATTTTATACTGAGGCTGGTTTAGTGATTAGAGAAAAAAAATGCTTGATGAAATCAAGAGTCAAAGAGAAAAATAATTTAAAAAAAGACAGATACTTTTAAGTTATAGCACTTTTAAGTAAAAACAAATGATATGACCTGTTTTTCTATTTTTCATTCATCTCTTGCGTTGCTGTTTTAATGGTGGATCTCTGACGTCCTCAGAAATTAATGTTCTCCAGGATTCATTAATGAGGCAGTGGGGAGTGTGTGGCTGCTAAAAAGTTCAGCAAGCGTCATTGGTACCACTCCAATCCAATTAACAACTTCCTGAATCACGAGATCGCACCGTGATGGAACACACAGACTTCACATTGTTACCGATATGGCAGCTTTCTCAACTCTGCCTTTGGAAACAAGATGTATATATTTGAACATGCTGTATATATCTCATATAGTGTCTTGACTATGGATGTGAAGGGCAGATTATACAGTATTAAATACTAAGATATCATTCAGATCTGCTGTGCGTCTGTGTGTGTGTATGTGTGTGTGTGTGTGTGTTTGTCATTCTTTTGAAACAATCAGTTATTCTACTTGCGCTCTACCTGATCCAGTCACTTTAGATGGGGTTTCTTTATCAGAAACCTCATCTATGTGTGAAGTCCCTCTCAACAGCTAGTTTCTAGTTTGTCACATTTTCTGTGTCATTATTTAATATTTTCAAAATCCCAGAAAGGTTGGTGAGCTGTATTTAAACCGCAAACAAACCAATATAAGGACTCGTAGTTTTCTGCACATGCCTGAGCTTTATCTAATTGCTGGGCTACTACTGTTTATTCAGACACCAAAAACGTGTTCAAAACATCTTTAAAATCTTTTCAATGACTAAAGAATAAGATAAACTTTGTTTTAACACCTTGTGATAATCATAGCATGGTCCTACAAGTTACGTTCGCTCTAATATGGCCCTGTGCTTGACCATGCACTTGGTTTTCTCTTCTCTAATCAAGTGTTATTAGATCTGCATACAGCTACATTACCTGTTTTTGATTGAATACCCTTTGATTGAAGTCCCAAAGCAATAACTGCAAAAAGATCAGCTTTTCTAGTTGTTTTTAATGGATAGCTGGGCTAAGTGTATTTATTCGGACACCCAAAAGCCAATGAAAACCCCTTCAAAATGCCTAAATGTACTGATATAAACATTACTTTTTGTCATTTTGGTATCACCATATCGGTGTGTTTAGCGTCTCTAATGAAGTTGTATTAATATTAGTGTTAATATTTTTATACCCAGTTTAACTCAATATTATACACAAGAGTAAAATCCACAAATTAAGAATGCAATATATTGAAGTTATTTTGCAGCCTGATCTAGGGGGAAAATATCTGTTTGGTAAGTCAAAGAAAAGGTTAAATGAAAAATTCAAACATCTATAAACATGAAGACCAAGTGCAAAACGTTTGTTTCTAATATTCTGATTTTGATCATTTTATGCCAGTAGATATTTTAAAATGATTGTGCAACTCAATAAGATTGATATTAAGCAAAGAAAGAAGTACACAGCAAATTCAGCAGTGATAAACGTCTTGGAAACAGTATGCAGCTCTATAATTACCACTAGAATCAAGTCTTTATTTAAATCAGTCATTTTGGTCTGTGTGATGTAAGAATGTGTATGTATGAATGCCAGCAGTAAATGTTTTATCTACGGACTTGTTTAATAAGTAAGGAGTGTGTGATGTTATGGGAAAATAATCAACAATGAGGTGGTATGATGTGGACACAAAGCCAGCCTGAAGGGCAGAAGTTTGGACACCAATTATCTTTTGATTATCTGCCAATTATCGGCGCAACTCTACTTCAGGTAAAGGGAAAATTCTGCACAGTAAATAAAAATTTTGGCTGAAGTATCACCTGATGATGACAACAGAGATTCCTCGGAATGGATGTGCTAGGAGAGCTGTGGAGTAGCCTGTTAAAAACAGTATGAAATGCTCAGCCAAAGTGTTTCTGACTTCCTACTTGTAATTCTCTGACTTTTATTTCTCTCCTTCAGATCCTCCATTCAGATCATTTTTATGGAGATAAATTTGTGCCAAAGCTGAACAAACAAATCTACCATTTCACAAACAAACACAATCTGCTTTGCAAAGGAAACCTTGACGCTTTCTCAAACAAACAGAAAGCAATTTGCAAATACAAAGGGCAATTTAAGAGAATACCGAGATGAAAAAAATTTACTGTTTCATAAATATTTCATCACATTTCACAAATAAATACAATCCATTCTACAAATCTTTGAACAAATACAAAATACAAAGTATACAAATGCACACCTGTATACAGGGGGCGGGGCTAACAAGTGGTTAATATTCCCCTAAGCTCCAGGCTAATAAGGGGGGCAGGGGTAACAAGTGGTTAAGATTCCCCTAGGCTCCAGTCTAATGAAGGGGCGGGGCTAATAAGTGGTTAAGATTCCCCTAAGCTCCACCCTAATTAGGGGGCGGGGCTAACAAGTGGTTAAGATTCCCCTAGGCTCCAGACTAATTAAGGGGCGGGGCTAGCAAGTGGTTAAGATTCCCCTAAGCTCCACCCTTATTAGGGGGCGGGGCTAATAAGTGGTTAAGATTCCCCTAAGTTCCACCCTAATAAGGGGGGCGGGGCTAGCAAGTGGTTAAGATTCCCCTAGGCTCCAGCCTAATGAGGTGGGCGGGGCTAATATGTGGGTAGGACTCCCCTAGGCTCCAGCCTAATAAGGTGGGCGGGGCTAACAAGTGGTAATGTGGCTGGCTGTCTAGATATGGACTTAACATTTTGCCAAATAATCTAAAAAGGGTTAATTATTGATAAACTGAGAAAGAAACTCATCTGGTCGCTGCCACTATTCGACAGCTGTATCCCTGGTGTAATGTCCTGCGTGCTGTAATGCTCCTCCCAGGACACTAGTGTAAAGTGACCCATAGCGCCATCTGCTGTTCTGGAAGAGGAAGTTGCTCAGCTGCATTTGTGAGAAAATCAGAAGAAAAAAAAAAACAGTCACATCTCTCACAAAAGTAGCAGAGAGGTGTGCATTAGTACACTTTGGATTTTGTATTTTTTCAGAGATTTGTAGAATGGATTGTATTTATTTATGAAATATGATGTAGGCTGATTTTTTTTATATATATGTGTGAAACAGTACATGTATTTGTTCCAATAAATACTCTGCGTTTTCTCACAAATTGCCCTTTGTATTTGCAGATCACTTTCCTTTTGTTTAAGAAAGAGTCGAGTTTTCCTTTGCAAAGGAAACACAGATTGTGTTTGTTTGTGAAATGGTAGATTTGTTTGCTCAGTTTTGGCACAAATTTATCTCCATGTTCAGTTTTTGTCCCTGTTTAGTACTGAAGGTAAGCTGCATTACACAGGGATTACCAGTAGAGGGCATCAGTTCCTCAGAAACACAAAAGACCAAACATGGTGCTATAAACAGATGTTTCCTCACCAGCCTCCCTTTTTCTCTCACTGTTCATAAGACAAAAAAATGCAGCTTCCCATGTTTAAAAAAAAAAAAAAAAAAAAAAAAAAAAAAAAAACAGCACATAGACTTTCCTGTGGCAGAAAATCTTCAAAATTAAAAATTTCTGTATCAGTCTTAGATTATGTGGAGTATCCGGCATACATATTCTATAGCAAGTTGGTGCTATAGAAACAATAACATATTAGAATGAGGAAAGATAATAGAAGTTGAAACAAAAAGGAATTAGTGGTCTTCTTTCCACCGTAACCCAAGCTCAAGAGTAACCATCCGACCCTGGAGCTGTGAAAAGCCACCCACTACACCATGTCAAGTAATGACACTACAATAAAGTTAATGCATTAGTATTTAAGTACTTCTTTGTGAAATAAATAGCAGAATTCTACAAATTATTTATTCATTTATTGATGCTCATGTCTCTTTACTGCTACCACTTTTACAGTACAATGGGGGTAAAGTCAAAGTTAGTTAATGGTCAGGAAGCAAGACCACAGGACAGGTCCTGACTCCTTACCTACTGCAGCGTAAAAAACATCTGGTGCTTGAACTGTGATTTAGACCTAAAAATTAGTTGGGTTTTTTTGCTTTGTTTTTTTTTTAACTCACCAGGGGCCAGTCATGAGTGTAGGACGCAAGCCCCGAAACACAGAGAGAAACGGGATTTTTAATTTGCACTAATGACTCTTGCAAAATGCTGATTAAGCAGACTTCACAAAGACGTAGGTGATTCTGGAGACCTACAAAGCTGGAAGATTGAGTGGAGGTAATCAGTATCAAGAGGGGTGGAGTGAAGCTTGGGGAGAGCGGGTTTCTTCACAGTAGGCAGAGCTTTTTCACCCCAGGAGGCCTAGATTTTGGCCCCTGGTGCTGTTCACTGGATATGACACTCCTTACACTCCTTACTCCTTACCATACTCCTGGTCATTTTAACTAGTGGAGAGAAGTTTGCTAACTTTTACATTTTTGCATATCATTGGAAACACAGCAACTGTACAAATGTTGCTATTTTCTACTCTATTATATGCCTTCTTATGATATTTGTGCATTTGCTACTGTACATGGGTAGAAAAATTATAGTATATGCTTTTAATAGTATAATTACTAATCATGGATGGAAAAGGATAGTATAGATAATGTATTGAAATCTTACTCAGTTAAAAGTGGAAGATTTCAGCAAGTTTTAAATGTACTCAAGTACTAAAAAGTAAAAAGTAAATGTTTTAACTGATGAACTGAACAGATCCAAGCAGATTGTGTGCAGATTGTCACCATTCTTGATGGGCTTTTCTACAACACTCAATTTGATTGAATGCTTTAAAGTGAAATGTTTATGAAATGCAAATAAAATGTACAGGATTTCCCATTTGAAGTACAGCATACACTCATTGGCTGGATTAGAAAAAAAGAGACCTCTGAGAAATAAGTACTATGAAGGTGTAAAAAGTAAAAAGTAAACAAAAGGAGTAAAATGTACTTTTTGTTGGAAATGTAATTAAGTTAGAGTTCATGTATTCAGTTTCAATAACACTCAAGTATATACCATAAAAATAATACTATATATAAATTATATAAGTGTAGTAACAAAGTACTATAATATTCATTTTTAGCAGAATAGGCCCAAATCTCAGATTTACCTCCGAATTTGGCCCTGTTTAAAAATGGCGGACGATGTGTTCCCCAGAAGGGGGCGGAAAACCCAAATCTCGCGATAGTTCGGAGTTCAAGTCGCGCGAGTTGTTGTTACTACGGCTGCAATACAAATGGCTCAGTACTTCCTGTATAAATGCCCTACACAGTGCTTAAATTGCTGACGTCTACACCCTACTTAGTGCAGTATATGTGTACTAGAGAGGTATTTGGATTACAGCCACAATGTGACAACTTGTTGATCTGCAAACTGAAGTCTGCAGGACAAATTTGGCCGTAAGGTATAAGAGTTTGCGTATTCTCATAATGCTGGATGATTAATGGTGTGAGGATTAAAGATGAAATAAAGTCACTTTGATTTCATATGTAACGCTTTGTACTTGTGTACTTTATTGCCGTTATGTGAGTGCTTTGTTTGCTATTGTTACAGATTTTAGGCATGCATTATTACTGAGAAAATGCATTTAATTTAAAAGTAGCTAATAGTGTGTTTATTAGTTTATAGCTCCATGAAATCCAGTTCACTCTGCAGTATCAAGAATCAAGAATGCATGCAAGAAGTCAGTGCAATGTTCAAAGTTCATAGTGGGTTAAATAGGTGACTCTTTATAAAAACTTTTGCATCTATAATTTACAGAACAAACCTCAGTAACCTTGGCATTACTGTTCTGCTCTTATACTGCACCACTGTTACATTCTCAATTCTGATTGGTCAGAAGGTGATGATTAATTTCCTAAAACAGCAGCTCTGGCAATAGTTCTTTTCCAAACATTAGAAGAATTCTGTCTAAGCTTGGCACTGAAATAGTCTGCATTTCTGATTTATCTGAAGTCATGTCTCCTCTGAGCGGGAAGGTCCAGACGGTCCTGGGCCCGGTGGATCCTGACCACCTGGGTCGCACCATGACCCACGAGCACCTGACCATGAGCTTCGAGTGCTGCTTCGTCCCGCCGGCTCCAGGACGTGAGGACAATTCCTTGGCACCCATCCAGCTGAAGAACATTCACTGGCTCCAGCAGAACCCGTACAGCCACCGCGAGAACCTCCTACTGTGCCAGGAGATCGAGGCAGTGCGAGACGAACTGGTATGCTTCAAGAAGGCTGGAGGAGGCACCATTGTGGAGAACACGACGACGGGTATAACTCGAAATCTGCCCGCTTTACGCCAGCTGGCCAAGGACACAGGGGTCAACATCGTGGCAGGGGCCGGTTACTACGTGGATGTCACTCATTCTGACGAGACGAGGAAGATGACAGTGGAGAAGGTGTGGGAGTGTTAGTGTTAGCGCTCGTGTTCTGTTTGGCTTAGAATTACCCATAAGCTGGGCTGACATCTTGGCCCAGTTTCTCTAATACATGTGAATTATTTTAACAATAATCTAAATATTATGGATAATTATGTTATCCAGAAATGTAATTTTTCAACAAAACTATTCCTTTAATGCATAGGATCTAGTAACCTAAAAATGAATAATTATTATAAACTTAATTTTTTCTACATCTACAGTTTGGTTTAATATGATTGCTGCTGTTTCTTTATCCCGTGAAAGCTCACTGATGTTATCGTGACCGAGGTGTCGCACGGCGCTGATGGCACAGATATCCGCTGTGGTGTGATTGGAGAGATCGGCACAGGCTGGCCAATCACAGAGAGCGAAAAGAAAGTACTACGTGCCACCGCACATGCTCAGACACAGCTGGGATGTCCGGTTATCATCCACCCGGGCCGGAACCCCGCCGCCCCTGGCGAGATAGTCCGAATCCTTCAGGAGGCTGGAGGAGACGTCTCTAAAACCGTGATGTCTCATCTGGACAGGTGAGCAACAATTTTGTGATTAAATTGAACAAGTATTTCCAGTCATAACCTTGTAATCTTAGTTGGACAGTGGTAAATCTCTTAACAGTACCAATACCTGAATTTCTCCATGTCAAACAGAAGAAAGTCTGAAAACAATAATAAATTATTAAATAAATCACCTGTGCAATAACATACACTCTCACAGCACTAATTCTTCAAATAAGAGCAGATTGTCTACAGCTAACAAATAATCACACACACTTTTTGCGCAAATGTTTGTGTGGTATTATACAATAAAAACACAATATTTCGTTTTTTGCGCGCTATAGTGGTCCAGAATGTTCAGAATAACATTCCGTTTACGTAGGTGGTTTTCCTATAGATATGTAAAGGTTTATTACTGGTTCTTTATTTGTGTTGTCTCTGTCAATGCTGAAAACTTCTTGTACCTTTAAATAGACGAACCTTCAGTTCATCTAGTTCACCTTATTCACATATTTTCTTCTCAATGTTCTCTTCACCTAGAACCATATTTGACCACGGTGAGTTGCTGGAGTTTGCGAAATTAGGAAGCTATCTTGAGTACGACCTCTTCGGCACAGAAATGCTGGATTACCACTTCAATTTGGACATCGACATGCCTAGTGACAGCCAGAGGGTTCAAACGTAAGTAAAAAACACATAGTACAAGACACATACTTCAGTTCTGTAGTATTTCCACACTACTGTTTGCTATATATGGCGAGGAAATGGTTTAAAATGAGACATTGTATGTGTGAAGTATGATTTCAGTCTTATTTCCATAATGGAGTTCGCGTATAACTACTAACATCGCTCATCTACTATTTTAAAGGGGCAGTTAGTGCCTGTGTGGTTTATTGCAATTGTCATAAAAACATTTTTATCTATATGATGAAACTAAGCCTCGTGAGCTGCCTTTTAAGGAAATGACACAGAGTTAATTTCTGTTGCAGAAAACAGATGAAAGCCTAAAATGCAGAAATCAATCAACTGCATGACAGTATTGCAAAAGAGCTTTTAAAAGTTAACTTTAAAATTCTGTAAGTTATTACAGATGTAGAAACACTTAAATTACTACACAAGGAAATTAAAATTGGTGTACCTGTTCCTGAATGTTATGGACATCAGTAAGATATCTATAACGTATATCTAGAAAAAGATATTCTCAGAGATATTCCTGTTTCAGTTTTATTGTTTATGTCATGAGTGTTTCATTTAGTTTCACTCACAGGGTGAGCATGATCATGTTTATTCTTTATTATCATATTGCCTGAATATTAATGTTTCTGTTGCTAGCCTGGCGTTTCTAATTAAAGAGGGCTATGAGGACAGGATCGTCATCTCTCATGATATCCACACCAAGAACCGACTGACCAAATACGGTGGCCACGGATACTCCCACATCCTGAAGAACATCGTCCCCAAAATGCTTTCCAGGGGCATCAGCCAAAAGCAGGTGGACAAGATACTGATAGACAACCCCAAGCAGTGGCTAACCTTTAAATAGATCTGATGTTTAAATCTGATGAAGGGATGATAACCAACCAAAGAGTCATGTGATCATGCAGAAAAAGCGTTGTGCTCTATGAGGAGAAATAACTGCTTGGGATTTTTGCAATAATACCTTTTGACGCTACCTTCTATAATATTCTAAAATCTTCGAATTGATAAAAAGCGATGTATTTTTACAGCTTCAACTACGACATGATTGTTGTGTGTGTGAAATTCAGCGAATTCACAGTGGATGCTTCACCTTGGCTACTCAGTCATTATCCAATTAAGATAAATCCAAATAGATTTCAAGGCTGTTGTTTTGTGTAACTCATCAGGGAAAATGGCTGGATTTGATTCATTAGGAGCACAATTAAAGGAGGGTTTCGGGACATCGTTCAATACTCCAGATAAAATTGAATAGGACGCCTTTTGATTTCAGACAAATACCTTCTGCTAATCATTCTGCCTCAATGGGACGTCACGTCAATGCAATGTCTGGACTGTGATTGTGCTTTTTCTTTTTTTTTTTTCATCCAATCCTAATTAAAAATGCAATCCAACAATGCGGCATTTATTCGCTATAACAACACAAACTAACTGCAGGGAAATAGCACTTTGCAAAACCTTTAAGGTGACTCGCTGCTGCTTAATTTGGCATATCTATCTATGCATTTTTAAATTTAACAGTTAAATATTCACAATTAATAATCAATAGTCCAAATAGCTTGTTATTTGAGATGCAGTTTTGGATTTTTAGATTTTAATGCTCATCGTCTCTTTGCTTTCAATATATAATATTTTTTGATGGATGATTTGATGATGTATATTCGGCATGTTTGTGTTTTTTTTTTCATTTTGGCAAATGAAGATTGAATTTATAGCACTGTGAAAATGAAACACTGAATAAACACTTACAATAAATTAAAAGTATGAAAGGAAATAATGCAATTTGTAATGATTTGTATTGGTAGAAATTCTATTAAAAAATACTTATTCACTTGAAACACTTTTACTTGTTCTTACACTTGTACTTCCATTTACTTGTACATTTTTGAAAAAGTCTCAGTGATTGTGTGACCAAAAACACTGGTTTTGGCTTTATAAAATTTGAAGGATGTTAAAGGGATCCTTTAGAGTTTGCACTGTGAGGGGTGGAGCCTTTAGAGGATGTAGGATGTAGTCTTTTGTTTTAAAGCCAACTCTCTCCTAACATATGACTGCTACCAACTGGAGAGGGTGAAGGCTAACACGTGCTTCCTCCAAGACACGTGAAGCCAGCCAACAGCATTTTTTTCAAACTGCTGCTCATGCTGCATCACAGGGCAGCGTAACACACTCGGAGGAAAGCATTATCCGCCCTCTTCCGCATACCTGATCTCACAGACACCAATGATTGGCTAGTGTCGCTGTGATTGACAGGGAGAGAACATGTGCTCCTCCCACCCAGATGGGCCATTTTTGCTCCCTTGACTCCCTGCCACAGATGGCTGTGGAATTGTCGAGATTTGAATTTGTGAACTCAGGACGATAAGGCGAATTCTTGAAAAGTGTTAGGAGAAGAGATATGAGGAATAAAATAATGGCGCCCGCCTCGTGATTAATCATAACCTAGGTCTAGTCTCGTGTCATAGCTATACACAGATGATCTGTTGACCTTTCTCTGACCCGTAATAACGCTTTGGAAGTTCAGCGGTGAAGATGTATCTTTTATTTTAGTGTAGATTGCACAATGTTTATATTATTCAATAATAAACCAATACAAAGATCAACTGAGGTACAGCATATCAATGTTGGCGTAACTTGTCCGCAGAACCATTTAAGTAGTTTGTCTTATTAAAATTCAGAATGAAGCTCACCAGAAGTGTGACACTGTCACCAACAACATGTGATTGATCGCATGTTGAGGCTCAAAACTCACCAACAAACAAACACAACATGATTACTTAACCCTTTTTCCATAACTCACAGTGATTCGTCTAAAGTCTAACTGGTGGATGAAGTCATCACATGCTTAAGGTCACTATGTCCAACTGACTCCAACTTTTTTCCCAACACCATAAAACGAACCTTTTAAAGGAATTCACACGTTATGCTATCATAACCATCATAACCATCTTGTCCAGCTTTAAGGACGATAACTTTTAATCACAAGTGAACACTGTAATTGCATGATGTAACTGCATTTATTCGCAGCGTTTCCTTTCATTTTAATGTCTCTGAGTGAAAAACCAGGCAGGTTGACTTTCGTGTAAACAACAAGTCCTGTCACGTGTTAATCTGCGTAAATCATGAACCCAGAGAACGTGCTGTATTTGTTGTTGTTCCCTCCGTGCGCTTTGCCGCCGTCCAGCTTGATGTAGATCTCATCTCCAGGCTCCAAGTGTAACACCACGCTGTTGCTGGCGTAGTCATAGTTCTGATCTGCATCCTGAGCGATGGCGCTCGCCCTCACCTAAAAAAAAAAATGTCATGCAGTGATATGCGCTGTAAACAACTGCTGCTGTTTTTAGAGCAAGATTCTACAACAATGTCCTGTATTACAATAAGTTACAGTAATATTGCAATGCATTCTGAGATTTTAGTAAACTTCCAATCATTTCCAGTAAATTACAGAAACTTGGGCTGTTTTTGTGTTGAAGCCGAGCTGGACATACTTTTATAAGACTTTATTTATATTTTACTGAAGAGTTGTGTAGCCTAATGTTTCAGTAAGATACATTGTATGCTAATGCTAGTTCAATTGCATTTACATGTGAGGTGAAGCAAAGTTTCCTTGAACTAGAAAAGTACACCATTTTGTACAGATTTATAGTTAGCATGTCATTTTTACAGTAGCTTTTTTACAGTATGGCAAAACTACAATGCAAAAAATTTCAGGACACTTTTACTCCATGGAGAACAAGTATATATATAAACAATTTTTTTTAAAAAGCTGGTGATGTTTAGAGTCTGCCCAAAGCCCAAAGACTTCAAATTAAAAATATGGACTAAAAAAAGGTGGTAATAACCAGCCAGATCAGAGCAGACCTTGACTAATTATCTCACTTCTCCCACAAACTTGCAAATGTTGCAAATGTTGATGAGCCATGCCATGTCTGGTGTACTGGAGTACTGTACTGTTCCTTGTGGCTGGGGCGGTACCATCACGGTTACATCTTTTGAACCTTTAAAAGGTAGCTTTCAGCTGGGAATGTGGATAAAATGTACCTTTAAAATGAGTTAAGGTAAATAAAGGTACCATGATTAGTACCATAATCTTTAAAGGTACACTACATGCATCTTGCTAGGTAAAAGATAGGTACTAAAGGTACTAAAGGTACCACTGTTTTTTCTGAGAGTGCTCCATTCTGAAGTGGTTTATATGAAGAGGTGTGTCTGGTCTTCCTTCACATGTAGACAGTCAGATTTCAGAAAGGAATAATGTTGGGGTGTTTTGTTTTAATAATGCTAAGACAATTCAGAGCAAGGTAGAAGTTAAAAGTATTATTATTATTATTATTATTATTATTATTATTATTATTATTATTATTACCTGGTTATTTTTGCACAAATCAGCCCACATGCTCGTGCCGTCGCCTCCCCGCATGAGCACGTGGTACACGAAGAAATAGATTCCCGGGATGGAGCAGGTGAACTTGCCGGTGGCCGGGTCGTAGTGGTTGCCCAGGTTAGTGACCACATCGTCGAACTTGAGGACCTCGTAGCCTTCGTGCTGCTTCTTGAGCCCGGCGTAAAAAGCGACTTTGGGTACTGTGGTGTACGTGGCCGCGTTTACGACGCCGCCGCTCACACCGATCACTCCCGGAGGTCCAGGTAACCCGGGCGGTCCTGGATTTCCGACTTTTCCCGGCGGGCCAGGTGGGCCAGGTGGACCTGGCTCACCCTTCGGGCCAACGCGGCCCGTGCGTCCTGGTTCCCCTTTCGGACCGCGGAGAAAAGTGGTCGGAGGCTGCATGGAGCGCGGGTCGCTGCCGGTGGCGCGCGCCGGGGGCTTGATGGTGCCGTAGGGATCACAGACCATCCTGCAGGCGCTGAGCGTCTCGTAGCGCGCGTCCACCCCGGCCGCGTTCACCAGCACCGGGATCAGGATGACCAGCACCAGCACCATGGCCACGCCGAAGATGCCGGCCGCGACCGCGCGCGTTCTCGCGCCCAGCCCGGACAGCGACGGGCGCTCCTCGCGCTGCGTTTTGCGCGCTATCTTGCTCCCGCACACGGAGTGATATCTTGAAGCTGGATGAATCAGCTCGTGCTCTCAAGATGCGTAATCACGACTTAATTATGCGTTAAAGTCGTGAAGGGAACCAGAAAGGCGCGAGGGAAAAGCGCATTACATCTCTTCTGAGTGAGAGAGGTGGAGGAAAAGTGAGAGATAAAGAAAAGGAGAGGGAGAAAAGGGAAGATACGGTGAGAAGAGAGAGGGAGGGGGAGAGCATGTTTTGCCAACAGCTTGATTGTGAAAGTTGAAATAACCAGAGATGCCTTGGAAATTAGCCTCCTGAATTAATTCCCATAATAAAAGTAGGTATGGAGTTCTGCTTACAGACTTCCTACTCAATGAGCAAGTACTTCCTGCTTACACACTGCTATTTCTAAGTATTTTAGAATATATACTTAGAATAGAACAACACAAATCTTAAAGGTGCAATCTGTAATTCTCAAACATGTTCCTAGATCTGTAATAATTCCCTAACTTCAAAGATACCTTAAAAACCTGTTGTTGTTATTATTATTATTGCAATGGATTGTGCCACATGCTTTCTTTCAGAGCTTCTGTTTACATTTTTCCAGCCCAGAAATCGCCTCCACCACCAGCCAACACAAAGCTGCTCAGCTCCACCCCCTTTCCCCAAAAGCCAGTCCTGCATAGTTTGTGCAGAGAGGACCTTCCACAACATTCAATTTAATTGCAAACAAATTAAAAGTAGGATGTCTTTCATTAGCAAAATAATGTAAGCTATTGTGGAGCTATTGTAAGGAATAAAAGTCTTCAGGACATTAAAAGTCTTCAGGATGTTATAAACACTCAGTGGGACAGCATGCGTAAAATGTTTTTTTGCACAACATGTTGTCTCATCAGTATAATTGAGATTCCAATTCACCTGGGAGGAAAGTGGTGTTGCAAAGTGTTGCATAAGAAGAGCTTGAATGCTCGCACTTTTGAACATACACCCACGACCACTCGCAAACACACCCTCTGAGTCAATGATCGCTTGTGGCCTGTCTTGTCCTCTCCAGCTGGCATGCGCAGCCGCTTACTCAGTGCATTTGGACGTTTAGTGCAGATCATGAGTCACATGGTATGTTCAGATGAACAGCCGTGCACCAAACTGGCCTCTGAAAACAAGCTGCAACTTTTTCTATAGAGCAGAGCTTTATTATATTGAAGATCCTAAACGTCTTTGTCTTTTTCAGTCAGAACTGCCGAAAAATGCCTTTAAATTTATTTGGAAGATACACTTGTCCAGATACAAAGCCCATGCCTCCTTTATTGCAATGCACATAGGCCACGCCTCTTTGACTGTGACCGACAGGCACAGAGGCCACACATCTTTCGCTGCGAAAGGCCACACTTCCTGTACTTGGACTGATAGGCACAGAGGACAGACCTCTTTTACTGGGACTGACAATCACAAAGGAACACCACTGAAACTGTCATGCACAAAAGCCAGACCTCTTTCAATGAGACTGAGAGGCACAGAGGCCACGCCTCCTTCACTGGGAATGTCAGGCACTTAGGCAATGCCTACTTCACTGGGACTGAAAGGCACAGAGACCACGCCTCCTTCACTGGAACTGACAGGCAGAGAGGTCACGCCTCCTTCACTAGGACTGACAGGCAGTGAGGCAATGCCTACTTCACTGGGACTGAAAGGCAAAGAGGCCACGCCTCCTTCCCTGGGTATGACAGGCACGGAGGCAATGGCTACTTTACTGGGACTGAAATGCACAGAGGCCACGCCTCCTTCACTAGGATTGACAGGCAGTGAGGCCATGCCTCCTTCACTGGGACTGACAGGCAGTGAGGCCACACCTCCTTCACTAGGACTGACAGGCCCTGAGGCCACGCCTCCTTCACTGGGACTGACAGGCAAACTGTATAGTTCAGAATTTTCCACAAGTCTTTGTTTTGGGTAATTAAAAAATTCAGATTGGAAGACTTCATAACTTTCATAAGTCACTCTTGAGATTCAAAACTTTGGAACTCAAAATCCTTATGTGTACGAATCGCATAGAAGTTAGCAGTCAGTTCTAATAATTAGCAGAAATTACCTGGAATATTAGCAGTAAGAAGTCATTTCTTAATAATTTATGAAAACATCTGAGAGATATTCTTGCTTTGTTTCCACTGTCATTTTGCCTTAACATTGTTTGTACAACACTTTGAGAGCTTTGAGTTTATGAGTACTGAGCACATAGAGGTTAGCAGTCAGTTGTTAGCGGTCAAGTCTAAGTGTAATTAGCTGTAATATTAGCAGTAAGGATCCTTTTCATAGTAATTTACCTACACATCTGAGGAAAATATTAATAAGCTTGTCTTGTTTCCACTGTTATACTGCCTTTACATCGTTTGCACCAAAGATTTAATGGCTAGTTAACTAAATTATTAGCATCTTTTATTAGTTAGCTTATACTCTTGTTTATAGTCCTCACAATTTTAGCTACCGCCTACATAAAAAATACAAGTTTACATGTTTCATTTGAACACGTCATGAGGCACAAGGGGAGAAAACAGAGCAGGCTTTGTTGTTTTTGATTTGGAAATAATTTGTCTTTTGAAGTCTTGAATAAAACATGCTGAGACATAAACCGTCACAGAAATGACTCGGTGAAAATTTTCCGTTATGGTAATGTGCTCAGACACCGTCAATCTGCAGCCGATCTGTTGTCAGTTTTTAAGGGCCCTCACATGAAATATGCATGACGTCCGTGCAGTTTGTAAAACGAAGTGTATACTTTGAAATGCGCTGACAACACTGACAAACAGGGAACGTGAGAGCGTTTTATTTGAGCAGTCAACCCCTTACAGCGGGAACTAAACTGAAATATCACTTATTATTATTTATCATTTAAGACGCTCCAAATGCTACCAGTGTGTTACTAGATCAACCTGGATCAGCTTCAGTGCTTTTACTTCTTCAATGGCGTGTGGATCATCACCTCCTGGTCACCTGCTGTTCCCTGATGACTGTGTTTCTATTGAAGTCGTTGTGAAGTTTCTCGCCCCGGTGCATGTGCCGAGCCAGAACGCAGCATTCGAGCACAGATGAGACCGGAGGAAGAGTAGGTGTGAGCACACCATCACCCCCTCAAAGCATGTCCTCCTACTGGGCCGCCACTCTCTCCTGCCGAGGGATGACTTACTACACTTATATAACCCTCCTGAAACAAACTTGTGTGAGCGTGTGTGTCTGCTGAAATATATTCTGAAGAGCGGGAATAAAATTTCACATTTGGAGTCGCCTGTCAGTCCAGTCATTTGCTCAGCTGTTTCATGAAATGTTTCATGGTCTTTTTTTTTCAAGTTTTTTTTTAATCAATGAAGCAGCTTAACAACAGTACTCCATACTACTAACATAAAACTCCTTCCCTGAGTGTGTGTGTGTGTGTGTGTGCGTGTGTGTCAATATCCATATCTGTAGATGTCTTTGGATTTAAATCCAAAGTGGGCGTGGCTTAAACAGTAAGTTTTTTTATAGAACACTGGGGAAAGCATGGTGTATGAATTCTGGCTCTGACAGTTCCTCGACCTCAGCTACATCACTCCAGTTCATAACTAGATTCAACTAGAGATGTGTTCAAGATTGTTGTTTTTTTTAATCACAGTCATGCAGTTATAATATTTGATATTTTCTAATGAACAAAGCTGGTTTTATTTCCCAAAACATAAACAAACTTGTAGCCTAATGAAACCACTGTGACCCTGACCAGGCAGTTACTAAGGATGAATGACTGAACACTTTATTCGCATAGCATTGCAGTTCAGTGATCTTTCTTTGTCTCACGAACTTCATATCTGCAAATTTTTTGTTGCGTCCCATGAGATCTCAGTCCCGATGTATAATAATAATATTAGTGAACCTTCTAATGGTGTTTTTGAATCTGTTTAGTACACTTTAGCTGTTCCACATAATGTATTTATATTCCAGTACATCCCTAGTGTATGTATATGTCTTTATCAAAATACCATAAAATAACAGTTTAATCGCTTATATTGATTGATTTTAGCACAGAACACATTTTTTTGTCATATGAGGATTGTAGACCTGAGAAATCAATGTATTTATAACAGCAGGACCAAGGTACATGTGAACACAGATCATTTATTTAGCATTCAGTTAAAAGAAAAAACCAAGTCCAAGTGTCAAAGCAAGAAAACATAAAAATTTAAATAAAACAAATAATAAAAATGTGCAAAGAAGCAGATAGCAGAAAACAGTGATGATTTATCATCCAAGCAAACCTAATTGAATTCATACTTACTTAACAATTACTTAATTTTCATTTTAAATTTTAAATGTAAGTACTATAAAATATGAAAACTGGTGGGTATGAAAGAATATGAGAAATGAATGAGAAATATTTATTATTAAATGTGAATAGGGAAATGTTAGAATAAGTTCAAAACATTAAAACCTTTACATTAATTAGAAACAGGAAGTTGCATTATCTGAATTCCCTGAAGATTATGTGAAGAAGAAAAGTAAGTTCTCTCATTCTTATTTCTTTATTTTCAGTGATATAATGACATTGACTGATGAGGTCACTTTGAAAGTACAAACCTGCTACACAAGTTATACACTGAAAGAAAGTGATTGATTAAATCATCCTAATGTCCTTTTTATGTTTAATGGTTCAATGTTAAAAAAAAGGTTAGTTTTTATGAGTTACAAGTGCTAAATGGCATGGCAATCGTGGACTCACCCAGCTGCTAGTCTTATTTTATTTAATAGTGATTAAATGGTACTACTTTACAGTTATACTCAAAGCTTCTTCTGGCAGTGCAGTGTATATCACTCTTGTCTTTCAAAAACCCTGTTCTATCATGTCTCAGTCTGGTAAAATGCTGTAAAAATAGCACCAAGTAGGCTTGTGATAGCGTCTATGCACCATCACGGGGTGCTTTTCAATCCCCTGCACCTTCAGCAGACAATCTGACTTATAATAAAGTATTAGTCCATGTACATAATAAATCAATGTGCGAAGTACTCTAGACAATTTGTCTTATAATAAGGTGTCAGTCAATTTAAAGCTTGAAAGTAAAACAGAGTAATATGATTTGGACTCTGATCTAGAGTCAGTGCTCTGAGGTTGATGCTAGATCTCACAAGCAAGCAGTTGTGAATCCAAACCGAGAACATTCTCTTTCCTAACCAAAAGCATCACGATGACATGGCCCAAACACTGATCCATGATACAAGGCTTGTTTGCACTTATGTAGTGTTCATGATCAGAGTTCCTACTGAGTGTGAACTCCTCAGGACTGGCACACACCCAGACCTGACCATGTCTCTTTCCTTCTGCCGATGCATCAGTCTGTGACAGAGGGGGAGCATTACTAATCCACCACAGACAGAGCACCGGCGGGTGCAGAGAGATGGGAAAACGTGCATGAGAGATGCGTGCAGTGCATAATAGCTGACAGCCTGACAGCAGACTTATAAAACAAAGTCCATTCTTAAAGGTATAGCTCAGCAAAAGCCTTAGCCCAAATGTATCTGTTTAGCCAAGACATGTTTGCTTCTTTGATTTTTTTGCACTGAAGTCAATGTTTTAAAGTAGTAATGAAACCCAAAATACGTCTGTAAATACTGGCATTTACAAATATGAACAAAACTTCATCAGGAAGCTGAACGCTGAAACATTATGGAATCACTTTTTATGCCTTTGCCGCTAGGTGGTGAGGCATTATGTTTGCTTGTTGTCTGTTCATCTGTCTCTCCATCTGTTTGTCTGTTTGTCTAAGATTCTTGGTAGCAACATTGAGTGATGTAGAGTTGTGCAACATTAAACCCCAGTGACCTTTGACCTTAAGTGTCTGTTTGTGTGCGCATGGGAAAGAGGGAATCAGAGAAAGTTTTCAACTTGTGCATCTAAATGACTCTTTGTCTGAAACTTTAATTAATTATTAGCACCTGTTAAATATGATACTTAACAGCAGTAAATAGAATTACTGAAAATATATCTGACTGACCTTAAGTGTGTGTGTGTGTCAATGTGTGTGTGTCGTAAGCACTTAAGGAGGCCCCCAAAGTTGAATGAATAGCATGTATGTTTTTTAAAAACAGGCATTTCTAATTGTAGCTGTGGCAGGACAACTGATGAACAGGATACAATGTCAAAACGTTGTAACGTGCAACATTACATCCCAATGACCTTTGACCTTATGCGAGTACGAGGAATAGAACACAAAAGGACACGCTGTTACAGGAAAATAATCAACTTCTTGCATGCCATGTTCTGTTTTATTCTTTCCATTCATGCTGGCGTGAATCAGCATCACCTCGAAAACTATAGTTTCTCTTTGTTGCCTTGCTCACCCTCGCTGTTTCCTCCATCTGATCTGTTGTTTGGCACTATTTTGAGCTCTCTCTGAGCCAATTAACAGAACCGAAATGACGCCAGCGATCACTAGAACGTTCTATATCCAAATTATAGTGTACATAACGCATGCTGGGGAGTGAAGATCAGAGTTCAAGGCGAGAGATGAAGAGAACAATAGTCACTGATTGGCAGTCAGGTTCTTCTGCTTGCTGTGTGATTTTTATGTCCTGGTGACGCCAACAGTCTTCCACATGCAGGGCTTAATTGCAGTGTAATTGTAGATTTCTTATAGAAAGCTTGGCAGATGAAGCAAAAGGGATGAGATTGAGTTTGAGAAGGAGAAGAAACAAGAATATGCATGGTGTGCTAAAGACGTTTCCAATGGGACTAGGGATCCCAGGACAAACAAGAACTCTAAAATTGAATTCAGTTGTATTTTGTACAGCACTTTTAATAATACACAATGAGTGCAACTTTGAGGCACACAAAGCTTCCCTTTGAGACTAAGGTTCATGTATCCAGCCATTTTCTTTTACATCTTGGATTATTTTTCTAAAAAGTTATTGATTAAATGTTACTTTTTTTATTCATTTGTAAATGCTTTATCCTGCTCAGAGTCACAGTGGATCTGGAGCATATCTGAGGAACACTAGGCGTGAGACAGGAATACACCCTGAACAGGACAATTTGGCGTAGACACTCTACTTAACGGCATGTGTTTGGAGGAAACCAGAGAACCCCGAGGAAACCGACAAGGATGCAGTGAGAACAGGCGAAAATCTAAACAGACAATAACCAGAGGATTGAACTGGTGACCCTGGAGGTGTGAGGTGGCAACTCTGCCAATGTCACCCCAATGTGCACATTATTTATTTATTTAAAACATTATAATTTTAAATTTTAACTAATTGTGCGTGTGTGTGTGTGTATAGACAGATGGATAGATACATACATACATAGATAATTTATTCATATTTTTATTTTATTGATTTAGTATTTTAAAAATATATAAAGCACATTTTTAAAATGGAAATGTTAGGGTTTTTTTTCCTACTCTTTGCATTTTTTCACCTCTTCCTCCCATTTTCTTTTTCTACTTTCTAATTTCCCTACTTATTTCTTTCCTCTTCTCTCTCTCTCTCTCTTTGTCTTCCTCTGATTACACTGACCTTTTTGTCCTCCTCCAACTAAGAAATCACCACTTGGATAGACAGAATACAGTAAAACAGACAGAATATTGTGAGGTCTATGTGACCATCTCACCTGCAAATGCTTTAAAATGCAAAGATTTAAAAAGTTGCCATTGTTATGAACAGTACAATGATTCGGTCAAGGTGAGTGTGCCCTCCCGTGGTCACGGGGTTGTGTTGCACTCGAAAGGAAACGAGAAACCACACCATTTACTGTGACATTATCTGATCTATTCCAAATTAAAATCATTAAGACATCTATATAAACAGGATAAAGATTTAATATTATATTCTACTTTAATTATACCAGTGCAAGACTAGGCTTTGTCCAGTGGTAATTACTTGGCTATAAGTCCCTTAACCAACACACACACACCCCATTTTCCATACACAGCCACATTTCAACTATTTCATATATCAGACTATTAGAAAGTAAACTTTCTTTTAGCGTGTAGTGCTAATAATCTAACCCTTATGGTTATCCATCGGTACATCAGCGTGCAAAAACCAGTTTATGAAAATGGGATTTACACTTCAGGAGTCAGAAATGCATATTAATGGCTGATGTCCATTGGGTTGTGTCTGGAGAAGATGGCAGGTTTAGGCACTTGGCTGGTCAACTGTGTTGAGAAAGTTGAGAGGAGGTGTTAAGAGTACTGCTTGGTGAATTGCTGATGGAACTCTTTCACTTTATTGAGCAGAATCTTGAGTTTATCAGCCGGTGGTAGGATGGTCATCCTGTTAGAAGAGGATATAAGTGGATAAAATACTACTATTATTACTACTACACAGTATAAAGTTACAGGACATTATAGCCAAATGAACAGGTGAACTCTGCCACCTAGTGGTACATCTACAAATAACAAATGTGATTATTTACTAACCAACTTATTAATAGTCATCTTTTTTTTTTTAGTCATCATTGGTATAATTTTGTGTTCATCTGACAAATTCTTTGCTAAATTAATCAGTTTGCATTGAATATACACTGCATTTTGATCTTTTAGGTAGAAGCACCCCAAATTGCATATTTATTAAGGCAAACACATTCTTTTTTGGTCATTTGAACGTTTTTATTTTATACCTTATTTTTACTGATCCACTACATTTTAATCATAACCACCACAGGTGAATTTTATTCACACTGGTCTTACTGTTTATGCTGAAAAAAGCAGAGAAGTTTTCAAGTGTCTCCCATATCACCTTAGCAAGGGGCCAAAAACCGTTAATGTTACGACTAAAACGTAAATGTTGGCACCTCTGCATATGCTGTGGTTTGACCTGAGTAATAAGAGACGTACCTGAAGTGATGGGTTCCATCTTTTTGCCCAAACCCGCTGCCGGGGACCAAACAGATCCCCGTCTCCTCCAGGAGCTTCATACAATAGAACATATCTGGGTCCTGGCCGTTCTCCTGCACACACATACAAACACACACTTACTCTACCAGACATATGATAGAGAATTAGATCAGATCAGAGATCAAACTGAGAAAGAGTGACACACCTTGGCCACCTTTACAGCTCGCTCAGGCAGTATGATGCGAGGGAACGAGTACATCGCCCCCTGCACGGGGTTGCACCTGATCCCAGGCACTGTGTTCAGAATGTCCTCAGTCAGCTTGGCCTTCTGTGCCAGGTCATTCAGCGTGGCCGTGCGCTCCTACACAGCAGGGAAAAGCATCACGCTAGACTTTAACATATTACTTATTACACTACGGTTAATGTGGATCCTGTGGGTGTAATATGAAGAACAAAAGTATAAATAAACTTTGACTTAATTATAGAGTGGGTGGAGCTAAAGTTGGTTAAACGTAAGTAAACTTCACGCTCGACACATCACAAGACTAATGTTATTTTTAATAACTTTGCCCACTGTGCTTCTTTTCCCCTATGCATTCCCACTTGTATACAATTTCAAAAAATGGTTTGTTGCAGCAAGTTTTATGTTTCAGCCCCGCCCCCTCTTGACCCCGCCTCTCAAAACATTATCAAAGAACTAAGTTCAGCAACCTTGAGTATGAATAATTAACCATATTATTTTTATTATTAAATCTAAACTGAACTTCGCTTTAGTGTTATCTTTTGAAAAAACAGAAGAAATAGGTAAGAGTTTTAGTTAAATTCCAATTATCTGAATGTTAATATAAGTTTCGATTTAGTCGATTAAAAACTATAACAATTTTAATCAACAGTTAGTCAATGAAAAATGAAGGTATTTCAAATCCTCACCCCCCATTAAAAATTTTTTTTAAAGCACAAATGTAATCATTTCCTAAGTTTTATTTCTCTCTCAAATGAAACACCTGCTGATTTTACAAATGCACACTGAAATTACATGCATCCTAAATCGCTCTCATGTGTGATGTATGGTGTTGTCTGAAACTATCACTCAGCTCGAACATGGTGCTCCTTCATAAAGAAGTCGATGTAATGAGCATCTAATAAAAAGTTAATTATTTTCAGTGACTGTGGTCATCATGTATACTATTTCCAGCTAGCTAGCTATTAATATAATAGATTAGATATTAATCTAACAAGACAGGACACCACATATAGAGCATATATTTTATCACTGTATTCAAAACGGTTGTTAATGTTACCAAACCAGGTAGGAGTATGACAGCAGGTCTTCACCTTGATGAACTGAGCGTGTGATGGCTCTCCAGGATGTGGAGGGTTGGTGACCAGGGCCATGAGTGCTTGACCTGGCACAGGAGGACACAGACGCACAGACACCAGCTTAGTGAGCTGAGCCTTCACCTCCTGGTCCATGTTTATCACCTCCATATATCCGCCTCGTAGACCGCACCTGAAATAGTGTATAAATAATAAAAATAATGAATACAGTGAGGATTCACCCTTAAAAGCCCGCCCCCCCCCATGAATGACCAGATTCTCTCAATCTGTTTATTAAGAAGCCATGTCCTGGATTCAGTTACATTCCAATTTGGCTGTTCATTGTGTGTCTGGGAAACAGGCCAAGAGTGGCTGAAAGAGTGCACTCACTCTCCCATGTAACACTTGGAGGTGGAATGGAACGAGGCCAGCTCCACTGTGTTGGAGAATTCAGGGCCCATCTCAAATAACACCTTCTTAAAAGAGTGGAAGGCACAACCCTCGGCATATACATTATCCTGATACACCTGAAAGAGGCATAATTATAGGGTTAACATGTTGAAACACAGAAAGACGCACTGAAGTAGAAGCAGTCCTGCAAACATATCGTGTTACCTCATCAGCCATCAGGAAGAGATGTTCCTTGGCAGCGAATCGGATCACGTCCTCAATGCACTCCCTGCTCTGTACCTGCCCTGTCACGAGGAACAACAGCTCAGAGTTAAGAATGTGTAATGCATGTGTAATATTAAGGTATGAACATGTATACAATTATAGAGCTTTACATTTTTTTTTTTTTTTAGAAAATTGATTGCAGTCAAAGACAGTCTCAGTCTCAATTTTTTTTTGTCTCATTTCCTGAAAATAATGTCAGTATGTTTTTTTTAATGGTGGTCTCAGTTAATGTCTTTTTGACTTTTTTGTCATCTTACTGTAGTTTATAGAGATTAACAAAAACCCACTGTGTAGCTGAACACTAACATCATTATGAAGGCAGCTGGAATCTCTCTTTTGGTCTCAATTTGGTTTCATAGCTACAAAAGCCTTGAACACAAGTTTAAGTGCTATGTCATAATTTTGAAGAAAAAGAAAAAAATTTTGTTATTTCAAGCTAGAATGTTATAAAATAATGGGATATTAGTTTGTAACTTGATAATGTACATCAACGTATGTACATCAATTTATTATTTTCACTTAACTTGATAACTCACAGTATTGATATATCTTGAAATAAAGTCAAAATAACAAGATATCCAATTAAAATCATGATGTACTATCTTTAAATAACTATAAATAATAATAAGTTATTATTATTCCACATAATGACAATCAACATTTTATGAATGTCATTTTTATATATTGTTAAGCTAAACTGCTTGTTTAAAAATAGGATTATGTAGATTAATGTGTTAAGATTTTGGATGTATGTAAAGAACAGCTTCAGCCTTGTAGCTCTAGTGCAAAAATAAAGAAGCAAATGTCAGATGAAAACATGTCATCATTTAAACATAAATTTAATGCAAGCGAAAAATGGTGTATATATCTGGAATTTACAGTACTGTGCAAGTCTTAGGTACATGCAAAGAAATGATGTAGAGCAAAGATGCCTTCAAAAATCATGAAATTAAATGTTTCTACATTAAAAAAATACTATAAAGAGCAGTAAACAGTAGTCTCAGGTACAGTGTTGGCCGTTTTATAAGGAAATGAGCTGTAAGTGTTACTGAGCATCTTGCAGAAGCAGCCACAGTTCTTCTGGAGACTTTGACTCTCGCACTTGCTTCTTGTTTTTGCAGCAAAACCCAGCAGCCTTCATTATGTTTTTTGTGTGAAACGTGTCTCTTATGTAATCTGCTGCTTTCTTTACTGACATACAAACATTTAATTTTGGGCTGGAAAACGAATGTTTGGAAATCGAAAATGTTTTCATACTGACTCAATAGTGTAGAAGTCATAAAATAAAAATCTATATAAAAAAAAAAAATTTGTACTAAAAAATAGGGTGCCTAAGACTTTTGCACAGTACTGTATATTTATGGAAAATATTGTTTGGTAAATGAAGGACTTCTGCCTCTCTTAACATAACTTTTAGACTTCATGTGTGTGGCAGTCTTTGGGAAACCCTGTCTAATATCGCTGTGGCTGAATTCTGCAAAACATCCAAAAAAAAAAGAAAAAAAAAAAAGAAATTAATTAAAAAAAAAATAATAACAAATCTGTTTTTTTCCCCCCTCATATTGATGTTTTCTGCCACATACTTTGATAAACCATACCAACTTTAAGAAACCATAAATATATTTCACCAAAACAACATGGAAATGTGTGTGTTATATTTCTGCCTTTTTCATTTTCCTGAAAAGAACATGGTGTATAAGGAGACGGTTTAACAAAACCACTGGACTCTCTTTAGTACCTGTTGGGTTGCCTGGGTTGATGATGCACAGAACTCGGGGGTTGCAGTGCTCTCGGGCGGCCTGTAGGGAGCGCTGCAGCTCAGTGATGTCCAGACTCCAGCACTTCTCCTCGTTCAGGTAGTAGTTAATCTGCACAGCGCCCAGCTCAGCTATCGCAGCCGAGTACAGAGGATACTGAGGGATCGGGATCATCACACCTGTACGGGTGCGACCCTCACCTGCTGTCAGCAACTTCAGCATGGTCTGAGAGAGAGGGAGGGATGGACAGAGGGACGGAGGGAGGGAGGGAGATGGTGAGAAAGAATGAGAAAGTGTGTGAGACAGAAAGATACAGGAAAAAGATAGAGAGAGAGAGACAGAGAAAAGGAGAGAGTGAGTGACAAGGAGTGGCAGAGACAGAGAGAGAGGGTCAGAGAAGTGAGAGTAGGGGAGAGAGAGATGGAAAAGAGAGAGTGAGAAAGAGTGCGGGCAGGTGAGAGAGAAAGATAGAGATAGACAGAGTATGTGTGAAAGAGAAAGAAAGAGAGAGACAAACAGATGAAGTGTGACAGTGAGTGGGGGGGGAGAGAGAGAGAGAGAGAGACAGACAGGTAGATTGAGTTTGATTGAGAGGGAAAGACAAAAAGAGAGAAAAAGACAGACAGTGAGAAAGAGAATGAGAATGAAAGAGAGACAGACAGAGAGAAGGAGAAAGAAAATAATATATAGGACAATATAATAGGACTCTACTGACATAAAATGACAACTCAGGCAAAAATAAAATGTTCCCAAATGTTCTCTTTTCTGTTTGGTGACTAAAGAATTTGCACCCAAAATACAAAGCTAATGTTGCTAAGAAGTAACAGAAGCCTATAGCCTCCAGTTTAGCCTCATTTGCACCACTTGAAATGTGCAATTCTGCCTTCACACTTTAAGCCACACCTCGTACCTGCATCATGTGACACAAACTATGTACAGAATTATGTGCAGAAATTATTCAGCTTCACGAAAGAGACACCACTGTAATGTCTCCGAATGCCCTTAAACAAGTGTGTGTGAGGTACTAGACAGTGCATCAATGTAAGTGTGTGTATGTGATGATTTAGCCATGCGGTTAGCACAAAGCTAAACTGGAGGTGATAAGCTTCCTCATAACTCTAGTGTAAAACTATTTACAGTAGATTATGTGCTCCAAAACCAGCCAGAGCTTACCCTACACTCATGTACTAAACAAATATACAGTGTTTGTTCCCAACATCTGGGAACAAACGTGTTTGCCAAGCATTTCTCTCAGTGTTCTCTGGACTGCAGTGGAAGGTTTTCTCCAGAAACTGAAGGCAGAAAATGCTCATTTGGCTTAAATTCAGGAAGGTTCAAATGACAAACCTTCTGCTCTTGATGGTCTGGATCTTTATGTTCTGGTTAGGTCAAAATAGCCACCTAATATCAGGAGGATCATGGGTATTTTATTATCTGAGTGGTCAAGGGCACGTTCATTGCATGCAGTGAACAGAAGGGTAGAGTTAAATCGTGAGGACGTACGACGATGCCGTCACTGGCGCCTGTGGTCAGATAGATGTTGTCCGGGTCACAAGAGATGCCGCCGTCACGACGCTCGATGTAGCGGGCGACGTCTTGTCTAATGCAGTCGATACCCTGACTCGCAGAGTATGAGCCTAAAAAAGAGAGGAAAAAAGTTGTTACAAATGCTTTGAAAAGTTGAAGCCTAGAAGTAAGTTCAGGGTCTAATTAAGCCTGATTGAGGTCACCTGATATACTTCAAATCAGCTGATAATGATGGATCAAATTAACACAATGCCCTTAAATGCTTTTTAGGTTGCCATGGATGCAACAGATTACAGTTAAGAGCTGTTATGATTAAAAATTGTTATTCAGGATCATAGAAATGGTTCAATTTTAATTTTCTGAACTGAGACTGACAAGCACAGAGGCCACGCCTCCCAAACTGTGATGGACTAGAACGAAGGCCACACCTCCTACACTGAGATGGACACATACAAAGACCACACCTCCTACACTGAGATGGACACATACAAAGACCACACCTCCTACACTGAGATGGACACATACAAAGGCCACACCTCCTACACCGAGATGGACACATACAAAGACCACACCTCCTACACCGAGATGGACACATACAAAGGCCACACCTCCTACACCGAGATGGACACATACAAAGACCACACCTCCTACACTGAGATGGACACATACAAAGACCACACCTCCTACACTGAGATGGACACATACAAAGGCCACACCTCCTACACCGAGATGGACACATACAAAGACCACACCTCCTACACTGAGATGGACACATACAAAGGCCACACCTCCTACACTGAGATGGACACATACAAAGACCACACCTCCTACACTGAGATGGACACATACAAAGGCCACACCACCTACACCGAGATGGACACATACAAAGACCACACCTCCTACACCGAGATGGACACATACAAAGGCCACACCTCCTACACAGAGATGGACACATACAAAGACCACACCTCCTACACCGAGATGGACACATACAAAGGCCACACCTCCTACACTGAGATGGACACATACAAAGGCCACACCTCCTACACTGAGATGGACACATACAAAGACCACACCTCCTACACTGAGATGGACACATACAAAGGCCACACCTCCTACACTGAGATGGACACATACAAAGGCCACACCTCCTACACCGAGATGGACACATACAAAGGCCACACCTCCTACACTGAGATCGACACATACAAAGGCCACACCTCCTACACTGAGATGGACACATACAAAGGCCACACCTCCTACACTGAGATGGACACATACAAAGGCCACACATCCTACAAGCATAAAATCCACACCCTTTAAACTGCAACTGGCAAGTACAAAGGCCACACCTCTTAAAACGAGAGTGACATGCACACAAGTCTATGTCTCTTAAATTGAGACCAACAATCACAGAGGCCACACCTTTTAAACTGAGAATGACAAGCAAAGGCCATACCTCCTACACTAATAATAAGCAAATAGGCCACATCTCTTAAACTGAGATTGACAGGCACGTAGGTCACACCTCCTAAACCGAGAATGACAGAGGCCACGCCTCTTAAACTGACAGTGACAAGCACAAAGGCCACACCCTCTAAGGGACTGACAGAGAGACCATGCCGACCATCATACCGATACTGCTCCCTCCACAGGCCTTCAGAATGCGCTGTGCACGATCTTTGGCATCGTCAGGAAACTTGTTATCATCTAGCAGGTCTGGATACAAGCACAATGCCAAGACCTTGAAAAGAAGGACAACAGTGAGACTACTGGAAAAAAAAAACTTAACACAAATATCATTCACTCTAAAAGTTTGTTTAAAGAAACAGGAAAAAGGTACAAGGTGATGAGGACATGCTAACTGCCTGGGGCGAGTCACGATTCTTAGATTACTAATCTAACCCAGGCAAACTGCATGCTTCCTGTGTGACAGAAACTTGAGCAAGAATGTAAGCAAGATTCGTTTTGTTCTCTGAAGTGATGCCCACCTGTCTGAAGAAGGTGATGGGTTGCTGTCCCATGGCATGGGCATCTCCGATGTTAGCTCTGATCACCTCGTCAAAGGGTTTCTTCACCCCCTATCAAAAAAAGAGAAGAAAAGTGTTTACGCCATCTTGAGTATTAGAACGCAATTCCTCCTTTGTGTTTGACCTGTTCAGGTGTGGACAAATCATAAATTCATTAAGTAGCCCACTTGGAGGCTAAAATGTGGCAACTAACTTAATTTAACTGAAATGGATTACGAGCTAGTTTTGTTCATTAATCAGGGTGAAAAGTAACAAACGAAATGTACTGTACGCTCGATACACTACTTCAGTACATTTCACTGTAACAGTAATTTTTTGAGTTTAATTAAATTTAATTAAAGTCATAGTATGCATGAGTCAAACGTAAACTTTTTTTTCTTTCAATTTTGCATTGTTTATTGCAAATAGATGCACAAAAATTTATCGTTTTGTAAAAATAGAAATAAATAAACAAATAAATTTGAAATTATCTCCAATTATGTTCAATACAAGTGCTCCAGCACTTACTAAATGTCCGGTTTCCTCTAGAAAAAAAATTGATTCAATACTAATGTGTGTCTTAATTTTAAGGTTTTAAAAGACCTGTTTCTCTCTCTCTGTCTAGCTCCCTCTTCACCTGTTTTTCTCTATCTCTATCTCTCTCTCTCTTTGTCTTTCTCCATTCCTCTCTCTTTATCCCTCTCATTCACAAATCCCTTTCACCGAGCAAACAGCTGATGCATCTTCTTGGATTTCTCAGTCCAACATTCCAGAGTGATAGTTCAACGAGGAATTCACACAATTTTCTCAGTGTACTCAATCAACCAAGAAATCTGCTGCGTCTGAAATTTGCCCTGGCGCAACGAGTTATACAGTATCTCAGACAGACATGCTTATGTGGCATATGACATTATGGCACACTGTTATGTATAAGATCAAACTCAAGTACAAAGTGTGACTTTCAGATTTATGAGGTTTGAAGTCTAACCTTTATATGAGAAATAATCTATTTCATAAAATGTCATGTACAAACGGTATCACTGAGTTGACCTGAAAGCCTTGTAGCTCAAATACAAAACTAAAGAAACAAACTTCGGACCCCAAACCTGCTTTTAAATGATCTGATGAAAAACACAGAAAAAATATAAACAAATAACAACAAACAAGAGGGCAAAAGCTTTTTCCAAAAGATTAAGGCCAATGACCGTGACTCCTCAGAGAACGAGTGTGTTGGGAGTACAGGGGTGAAAGGTCGGATGCAGAGATTACAGACCTCTGAGATAATGAAACAAACAAAGTTGGACATGATGACACAGATCCACCGTAACAGCACGTAACAGTCAAATCTATAAAATATCCCTAATGACCAAAAGATTATTGACAGGTGGACAGCATGGCATTATAATATAAAAACAAATTAAATTCATGATACATTTTTTCTGAGACCAGTTGGACCAATCAGAGCGCAGCATTAGTTTTGCATTCAGTTTTGCATTTAACTTTGCATGTGTTTTGTTTTGTGTCTAACAAAACACACTTTACACACTTTCTCTTAAATACAGAGCATCAAAATGCCAAAAAGTTCCTCCAACAGCTTTATATGGATCCAATATCCTTCTCTGTTTGCAACTCTGTCATTCTTTCCCATAGCTATCATGTGAAAAATGAGCAGGTGGCATGTTTGAGAACCGAAACACTGTTCATGTCCTTCTACAGGGAGTGTGTGCGTGTTTGTGTGTGTGTGTGTGTGTGTGTGTGTGTGTGTGTGTGTGTGTGTGTGTGTGTGTGTGTGTGTGTGCTCCTTTGGCCAATAGGAGCAGCTGGCAAGTCCGTCCTCTGAGTCCTCCTATGCTTTGAATAAACAACCCTCACCGGTGTGGAGCCTCTGCTCCTATTATTGGTCTAACAACAGAGATGCCTCTCAGCTGTGGCCAATCGGGCGAGGCGTGTGAGAAACTCCCCAAGGGCCAGACACACCAACCAAGCCTGGAGTGTTTACAACCAGTCATAAGACAGAAGTTGTAACACTTTACAACAAACAGAACTGATCCACTTTATTATAGTAAACTTTAATGCATCATATTGTACCGAGATGACATTGCAATATAGCTGAGACATTTCGAAGAGGAAACATTGAAAGGAACCAGACTCAAAAGTCAACGACTTCTGGATGACACCAGATACAGATCAGTAAGAGGACGAACGAGTTGTATTATTATTATTATTCTGTTCTCATGCAGAGTCATTCTGTTGGAAGTCTCCTGTATGGTACAGGTTTAAAAACAAAGCTGTGTTAATACACACGGCTGGATTTCCTCAGGAACATAAGAAGGAAAAATAAAAACCCAGGCAGTGTGCACAAAGGTCAAGTCAATAATCAAGTGAATATTGCGGACTTATATATATATATATATATATATATAAAATCTGCTTTAAGCTCACGGACAAGTAACATTCGTCAAGTCAATGTAATAATAACAGCAACAGGTGTCACAACAAGTAGCCATGTTAATCCCAAGACATCATAACAGAATGAAGGCCTGTTAGTAAGATGTATAGCTCTTCACTAAAACAGCTTCAAGTGAAAAAACATGGAGAAAGAGGTATCTCAATCCCACTGATGCTTAAGAATGCCAAAGATTACCTTTATAAAGGATAAATATTGAACTGATCCATTACTGAGTATTGGTTAGTACAGTAGTTCAGATTTTAAACACTGTAAAATCTGATTAATTTTATTGTCATGTGATGTTGTAATGTTGTGATAACATGACGTTGGCTGACAACCCGGATTTTGCATACAAACAATGATATCAAGGCATGTCGCAGTGACATCTGTGATATTTTGCATAAGGTGCATGACTACCGAGAATCATTGTCAGTGTCAAATTAGTATTAGAAAAGATATCATTTGATATTCAGAGATTCTGATATGTATGGAATATAGAAAAAAAATGGGATTAATGCATGTATTCCACTGAACAGATAATGTTGACAGTGTGGAAAAAAACCACTCATACATGCACTACACGTGCAAACAACGGAAGCTTAGAAACTGCTGGTTCGTGGTTTCAAAGCATGTGACTTGCTTCCCTGCTAAGAAAACCCGGCGAGACTAAAACCTGCACTGACACGGACGTCACTCATGATTACTGGAATTGTAAAACAGCGCTTATCTTCCTGGAGGGAAAGAAAGACAAACAGTTGATAGAGTGATGGATATTGAAGTAGAGAGGAAATTACAGTGAAAGTGAGATGAAGGTGACTATTGTAGAGTTTTTTTTCCCCCCAAACCACAAGTTACAACATACATACAGTACACTCCTGCTTTCTTCCACATCATTATATTATACAACATTAAATATGTTAAAGCAAAATAATTTAAACAAAAAAAAAAAACCTCACATTATACACACCTTACCACAATGTGGTCTAACTGCATTTTCAATAAGGTAATGTTGTTGGCTATATTAACCTTTTAGCACCAGTGCAGGAAAAAAACAACAACTCTGAACACCAAACGTGACATTTGGCATAAAGAGGAGAATCTAATCTTTGACCAATCTGTTCCTGTCCTAATTCACACAGTAACCTTAAGACATGCCATTGTTACTGTTTCTGTGTTGGGAGTTGTACAAGAACCTGAAACTGAATCTCAAACTAGCTGTACTTCTTAAAGGAAACTTACTTACGCAAGTGTACAGTAAAACTAAACAAAAGGTTTTCTCGGGCTGCCACAAATTTCCCAACCTGAAAAGAAGTCAGACTTGATTCAGCCTTGTACAGCACCCAATAAGGGTTTACGATTACGGATCTTAATCATTAGTGTCTCTGACAGTTCTGAAATTTAAACACAACCTTCTGATCACTGACTGTATAAATAACTATTTATCCATCTCTATTCACTATGAACGTTTACTGGAGGTCATTATGTGGTGTCTCATTAAACTCTTAAGATGGAAACATGGCTAATGCAAAACGTCCTCTTGTGTCTAATTTCATTTTCAACATTAGATGCCTTGCACATGGAAGGATACAGCTTTCAATTTATGAAGACCTTTGACAAACAGCAATGCCTCTGTAACCATGGCAGTCATTTCAACTTGGGGTCATGACACAGGGAAGTCCAGTAAAACAAATGTTACTTCAGTGCAATACTAACAATGCATGAGTAATGGGGTTTATCATAAAATATTTACAGGGTGACCAAATCAGGATTTACACATAAGCTTCAAAATGAAATTCCAGGACTTCATAACCACAAATATTTTTTTTGGGGGGGTTTGTTTTAAAGGACGGAAATGAGAGCATCAGATGAGAGCGTTTAGATTGTGTGAGTAACTGCTTCACTGCATTCACTCTAAGAGTTTTTAGTGTCAGTTTTTTTGGTCTTATTAAAAAAACAAATGAGGCTGGTGTGAAAATGACTGTTTATAGCGATTATAACATACTCACAAACTTGTTTCGCTGACAGGGATGTTCCACAACACTAAATGTAACTATAAATGGATAAAAAGTATGACGGGTCACCAATTAAAAATGGTAATCACGGGCAAATAATGTTTTGAGACAAGGGGAATAAAACACTTCCTGGTGTGCTGTTACAGGAGAAATAATCAAACAATGAGTCTGCTTTTTGTTGGGCTGCATCACACCACCCTGTCGTTGATTATTGCCGTTGATACAGCACACGCCCACCAAGTGTAATATTCCTTACATAACACATAGAGGAGTATAAATGTATGCTCTGGGGATGTAAAAAAAAAAAAAAAAATGGAGGAAACGAAAGTTAGGACCCACTTCATCATCATCTATGGAATGCCATTGAAACTGAATGGAATAATACTGAAATGTCGTTGTGTAAAAAGCTGTCTGCACGTTTACACCAAAGATTTCATTTCATGCACTTACACACCCAATATACACTATTGCTGCATACATTTTGGTTAAAAAAAATAATAATTAAAATAAATAAATAAATAAAAAAGTGGACAGGGAACACCTACATGCTATAACCCTCAAGTGACATCAATTACTTCATTTGCACTTGTTCCAGCGTTTTCCCCAAATCATTTCATTGACAGACTGATATTTCCAACTTATTTTATATCTTTAATTCAAACACATTCCAAGAATTTCCAATGACGATCTATTTTTTCTATTTTGCTTAAATTCCAAAAGTCCAGCACTTCAAGCACTTTGTGCAAACCCTGACTGAAATATAAAGGAATATTACGTGTGAACTTATGAATCTATGCTTCAGTTTATAGATTAAGCTCCATATCACTAATCTCTAACTGTTGCACTGACACTTTGGTGTTTGCTTGAATGATGACCACAGAATGAGTAAGGAAAAAATGAATGATACAAGTATTACCACATGTTAATGTGTGATCTCAGACAAACTAGGGTCAGCAGGAATCATCTGGAGTGAACCAGCTCTCAGGGTCTGAGTGGACTTCAGTCTCTCGGCCTTGAGTCTTTGCGTCACAATTTTTCGACTCGCCCCCATGGCCTTTGTGTCATTAACTGTTTGCTCAACTGAATGTCTCCTTTTTATATTGTCAGTTCTGTGGCAAATGGGCCTCTTTAAGATCAGACCACAGACAAACAAAGATGAGGCTGATCCATGCCACTAGAAAGCAAACAACATGCTCTGTTGAGCAAGTGCTTTCAGAAATGATCCACAGGTAGACTTTGAGATGTGGGTGTGTAAACATGTATAAAGAGCAGCCAGGGCTGGACTGGTTTCCTTCACAGGAAACAATTGAGTCTCAGCACACATCAGCCTGAGGCCTTACAGTTGTGTTCTCTAATCACGAGCTCCAGTACAGGTAAAAAGCAGCTCAGATTATGGAAAGGGTGGGGATGTAACTGGTGCATCCAGGTGAACAGTCAGCAGGGTAATGCGTTGACCAGCAAATGAACCAAAACATGATTTTTCATGCGTATAACTTTAGTCAATGCAGAGCTTTAGGTTCAATTTGATCACGCAATCGCAAACAATCATTTATAGCTCCTGGTTTTAACCGCACTGTATAATATTTAACCTATATCTAGATTATCTAATTTGTGAGTGAATTAGCAAACTAAACTCAAATGTTTTTAGCTAGCTTGTTAGTGAACCTCACTAGCATTAATTACAGAATAAAGTAGTTAGTCTACCAAGTGTTAGGCTAACATTAGCTAGCCCGTTACTGAACCTAGTTACCAGCATTAATTACAAAATAAAGTAGTTAACATTGGCTAGCCTGTTAGCAAACCTAGCTAGAAATGTTAATTACAAAGCAAAGTATTTAAACTACCATTAGCTACTTTATTAGCCTAATATTAGCTAGTTTGTTAGCCTAACATTAACTAGATTGATATGGGGGTTAATTACAAAATAAACATGATTACAATTCTTTTATTGTTGTACATAACATGAATATTAACAACTGAATCCTCTCAGATAACTATTGCAAGAAAGGTAACTTTAATGCTAGCTAAACTAACTAGCTGGATGACTATATTAGCTAATGTTGCTTAAGTACTATATTGTGTGTATAAAAAAATGCAGCATTTTGTGCTATGCGGTACGTCGAGCCAAAGAAATGAAAAGGTCAGCGGTGACATCACACTGTCAATGTGTGTCTGGTTGATCGAATTTTACTTAAGCTCCGCCCTTTATGGCCCAGAGACCCCTGCCCTTGATCACGCAATCTAACCCAAAACAAAATGTTTTTGCGTCATGTTCCTGAGGCTGTTCACCTCACAATTCCTGTTCACCTTTGGCTCACTTTGAAGTCAACAACCATAACTACATCTTCACAATTACACGAAATCTGGTCTTATTATCTTTAACAATATGTCTGTGTAGAAATGAAGAGGTGTGCCAGGTAAATGTCTGCTACTCAAGAAGAGGGAAGAAAAAAAAAGAGCCAGTGTCTGACTGGAAGTGATATAAAAGACGCTTTTGTTTGACTGCAGTTGGCCCAAAGGGAGCGGAGCAGCCGGTGTTAATGGAGCAACTCCCAAAGATACAGCACTGTCAAATTTGGGATTCAGAACAGCAGTCATTCTGAAGAGCCGTATGACAGAAGCAAACACGCGAAGAGATAGCTGATTGGTGGAGAGCTGCATGCATCCTTCACTCTCAACAGAACACTTATTGAACATGCCTCAATGAGGACACAATGGAAGTGCTGAGGTCTGAACCACTGACTTACACAACTTCCTAAACACTGATTTATGGTATTGTAATGTACTGTATGACCATGTGCAGGTTATACACTCTTACACTATTCATAACAAAAGGGCCTGGTCCAATTACAAGCAATCATCAATCTGGTCCCTTTAAACAAACCCCATTGTTGCTAACCCACTGCTTTTACAAATAAATCTTACTGCACATGGCCTGTTTGTTGCAATATTACTAACATTTTCTTTACATTTAAACATGGGGTAAGTCTGAATTATTAGAAATGCCTCACCAAATAATGATTCTTGATCAAAAGTCACCTTGATCTTCTTGCACCAGTATGTCTTAATTAAGGCACTCCTGATGGCTAAACAGGTACTAGAGAAGACAGTTCATGCACAGCGCATCAACCCCAACCCCAACTTACACCCAAGTGCAACTCAGGGTGCTTTCAGCTATGTACTGTTTAATCTTTTTGAATCAAACCCCTTGGTGCATAACACAAAAATTACACTTGGATGCAGACCAGAGTAACAGGTTAGTGAGCGTCTGAACGCTTCCGCTCTCTAGTGAACTCTAGAGTGGTTCGATTGCATTGAGAAAGTGATTTGACTCGACTATGAATCAAACATGCTGTGTGTTTTCGGCTGCAGCGCACATTTCTAGATGCGAACTACTAAACTGAGTCATGAGGCACAAACTGGGCCAAATGACAGAGCTGTGGAACTGCAGAAATGCCATGTGTACTAGCAATGCTAGTTATGTGCTAATTATGTGCAGTGTGAAACCAAACCAAAAGTTCTAACAGGTGTCACATGGCCCATAGAGCAGCCTTATATGAAATATAAAACAGCTACCAACTGGGGAGGGTAAAAGCTAACACATGCTTCCTCTGAGACACATGACGCCAGCCAACAGCATTTTTTTTTTTTTCCCAAACTGCTGCTCATGCTGCATCACAGGGCAGTGTAACAGCACAGCAAAGCGCTATCCACCCTCTTCCACATACTTGAGCTCACAGACAGCCACGACTTGCTTGTGTCACAGTGATCGACAGAGGAGAGAGAGTATGCCCCTCCCACCGAGAGGGCAAATTGTGCTCTCTTGGACTTCTTCACTGCAGTTGCTTAACTGTATGTTACGATTTGTAATCTTAATCTTACTACATTTTTATTTGCGGGTTGCAAAAGCTCTATAGAAATAAAATGTATAATAAAAATAATATGAACTCCTTTCTAATGAATGCTCAGTGTAAGAATAAAGAATCTAGTCATTGTGATGAACTAGCTAAATATTTTAGTGTTAAAATATTACTATAGGAAGGGTCTAGAATCTAACTTTATATCTTCTCATAAATTTTTACACCCAGTACACGCAATTACTCTAGAATCTCACCCAAATCCTGCAGGTATCAATGACTAATGAAAAGCACTTGAGAACACTTGACCAGAAAATGTATGTTCTCCAATTACGCCTAAGTGTTTGGTATGTAGTAACACAGGTCACAACATGCCTGAGCAAGATCTCCAAGAGCTTAGCAGCCATTATTACCTATTCTAAGCAACACGTGAAATAATTGCTGAAATATCACAGAAACTTGCAGTACACTGAAAAAAGAAACACTATACATTACACATTTCCTGAAAGGAGACTGTCTCGATTGTCCCGATTTACCTGACACATTCACTTTTTGTACAATGTCACACCTAGTCGCATACATAACTTCTAAACTTTTAACTGTAAGATTTCATTGTCAAACATCCAGGGCAACAGTAATTTCACACAATATGCGAAAACAGGGGGTTTAATACATTCAGCTAAATGCATGTACTTTATTAAAGTGTAAAGATCAGATCAGAAGTTTAAACCCACACTGATATAAGCATATGGAAAGAGCTTATGGAGGATAACGCCTACACGTTTGGGTTGTTTCTGCATTTTGGGTTGGATTGTTTTTATATTTTGCTCCTACTTGATTTGTAAAGCAAACTTGAGTGTGAGAACAGTATTACTCAGTATAATAGTACTCCTGGCATACTATTTAGAGTCAAAGTATGTAATTCAGAACATAGTCCTCGACTAGTAGGTAGTCACTTAAGACTGAACCGAGAATCTCTTAATGAAACAAGCGATATGGCTTCACTACATATGTTGGGGATCTACACAGATTTTCATATTTGTTAGTGCAATAAAGCATTAAAGGACTGAAATGTGCAGTGCTGGCCAGAGCTGATTAGATGATTAGATCAGTGTTTCCTAATCCTGCTCCTTGACTTTCCACACAAAGTACATTTTTTTCCTGATTGCCTGTGTTATCACACCTGACTCCACTCCACCAGCTTATTAGTAAACACCAGATCAGGTGTAAACGCAGGATCAGGTGTGTTAGAGCAGGAAAATGAACTAAAATGTGCAGAACAAGACTAGATCTAAGAATCGTAGAACTGAAAACTGCAGTTACAATAGTGCAAGAAGGTAGTTTTTTAGACACAAAGGTTTCAGAATGAAGATAGAGGTATGACATAGCAAGGTGTTTCCCTGAAAATGCAAAATGCAGTGGATGAACACATCCACAGTGGATGAGCCAGAGCAATAAATCCTGCCACCCGACTCTGACCTAATATGAAGCAGGCACCAGCTTTTTTTGTCCTCTGATAGACTAATAGCTTCCAAAACAGGGCAATTTTTGTTCCCTCTTTTGGCCCCCTTGTCCACTTAGAACACTTTTCAACACTTAACACTTAACACTAGAACACTCAAATTACATCTCCGAGAGCTCCAAGTCCTACGAATTCATGCAGACCTATGTGAAGATTGTTTCATTTTTGCACTGCAATATACATCCACTGCAGGTATCTGGATTAAATCTATCCAGTATTCAGAACTACAGAGCAATCAGGGTTAGTCATTAAGGCCAATTGTTTTACCCTTTGTTCCATTCCTTTATGTATTTCCGTCCTATACTTTTTTATGGCACCTCTAAGTGCAGCGTTTCTCTATACGGGGTCCACGAGGCATAGGCAAGGGGTCTGTAATATTTCTGGATTTTGCTACAGAGGTGAAAATCACAACCCACCATTATCAAAGCTTTATATTTAATATTAAAGTTCTTATAATTATTTGCTGGTGTGACTAGTTGATTGGATTGAACAGCTTTAACACAAACATCATTAATTCAACTACAAGTACTTGAACAAGTACAACTTGGAGCTGTGGGAAGTTTGAGAATGAAAAGCTCAATGGCTCCAATATATATATATATATATATATATATATATATATATATATATAATTATTACACACATGTAAATAATGAGCCTAATAGCTTATTTGTACAATCTCAGAAATAAAGGTAGCAAACTGCACTTTTGCTTGTGGGTGGTATGACCAAGCATACACCTCTTGTACCTTTAGTGTTGGGTCTTATGGTCTTATGGACCACTGATGTACCTGAAAAGCCTTTACCTTCCCAGGTAAACACACTAAAGATGGATTTTTGATGGTGCCACTAGAGCAACAAGGCAAAAAAGAACAGTTTGGTACCTTTATTTCTGAGAGTGTATAGTTGGTTATAGTTGATGGGGAATTTATTTTACACTTAAAGAGATCTGAGAGCCTTAGTGTGCTCTGGTCAAGCTTGGAGATGACACACCGCACCTCTCTCAGCTCCTTCTCCAGCTGCACTGCGCGCTGCACGATGGGTCCCCGCACCGCGTACTCCACCTTCTTCACGTTGGCGTTCATCGTGTCGATGGTGAGCACCTTCCTGCGCTGGCTGAGAGCCTCATTCTGGGCCATCTTCACCCACACGAGTCGGCTCTGACCTGCAGAGAAAGTTCTGATGAGAGACCCCAGAGGAGAGAGGGGAGAAAACCTCGTCACACGGCGCACTCCTGCTCCCCCGCATGTGCACGGCAACATTGCTGGCGCACGTTTGTTTTTGTTTGTTTGTATGTTTGTTTTTAAATATTCTTGCGTAATTAACTCAAATGAGCTGCAAGCTTGTAACAGAAGCACGACTCGATTAACATGCTGCTCACGCGGACGGGCTACAAAACTGCACGAGACCTTTGATCCCGACCAGGGACAGTATTGAGATAAGCAAACCACGCCGCTTGGACACTAGTGTACTACACTGCCCACTCTCACACACTTCCTTACCAAAGTCTCGTTTCAATTCATGCTTGAGCACTTCTCTGAATAGTTGATTTGTGAAGACCCCCCACCACCAACACCACCACTCACTCCCACTCTCAATCCCATTCCCATTCCCATTCACCAGTGTTTACGCACCACAAGTGTTTGAAGAAGCTTGCCCCGGTTTCCCAGACGACCGACGGCTGGACAGAGGAGCCGCGAGGAGCCGGCTGAAGATTCCCCGGTGTGCGCAGCAACTCTGGGAGGAGACTTTACTCAGACACGGAATGAATCAAGTAGAGAATCCGGCTCCTCCCATGCGCTACTGCCAGAGCCGAAGTGCGAAAGCGCATTCTGCCACACTTAATAGGAAGTCACAAGAGTAGGCTACCTATTTAGTGCCCTACGGGTTTAGGACGCAGCCATGGCCAGGCACGCGTGAGAAAGTGACCATATGGTAGTCTTGTGCTTTTTTTTTTTTTTATATGTATATAGCCATTGCAACAGTTTTTACAGCAACACTAAGTTTGTCTCTAATTGCAAAATGATTATAGCCCTAAATATTTTTTATTTTAATATATCCAGTGAGTAAATTAGTAAATTAAAATAACAATGGACTACCTAAAGTAGAATGAATGTGTCAGTGTAAACCATTAAAATGATATGTATATAATAAATAAATGTTTTTTTTTTTTTTAATATTCAAGAAACTGCTAAAAGAAAATCTAAAGTTTTATGATGGGAATTTCGGCTCTTTTCAGTGAGTCAAGAAGAAGAAGCCTGCCAATGAGCCGTTTATGAGCCGAAAGAATCGACTCTTGTTGGTCAGCTGAGTCGACTCGGCTCAGCTCACCAATAAGAGTCGATTCTTTCGGCTCCCAAGAGTCGATTCTTTTGGCTCCTTAACGGCTCATTGCCAGGGCGCTCGACTCAAGCTCACCAATAAGAGTCGATTCTTTCGGCTCCCACGAGTCGATTCTTTTGGCTCCTTAACGGCTCATTGCCAGGGCGCTCGGCTCAAGCTCACCAATAAGAGTCGATTCTTTCGGCTCATTAAAAACTTGTAGAGACGTTCCTGTTTTTGTTAGTGGGCTCTTGAATATATAAAAATCATTAATTTATTATTCTAGACAGATCATTTTAATGGTTTACACTGTCACATTCCTTCTACTTTAGGTAATCCATTCTTAATTTAATTTACTCACTGAACATATTACAACATTACACATTACGGCCTCTTCTTCTTCTTCTGTCTTTACCCATTAATTGCTCAAAGAGTATCAAAATGGGTAAATATTAAGCTAATCCCAAATAGCTCCTTACTCTTAAGTGCCATAGACATTAAATAGTGCCTTGTACATCCTATAGTGCTTTACATGTACAATACATTGCCGTTTAGGATTTAGCCATTAAAATACACTATATGGCAAAAAGTTAGTGGACACCTGACCATAACACTCATCCCATTCCAGATTTAGTCCCCTCTTACACTTATATTAACCTCCACTCTTCTGGGAAGGTTTCCCACTAGATGTTGGAGCGTGGCTGTGGGGATTTGTGATCATTCAGCTACAAGAGCATTAGTGAGGTTAGGCACTGATGTTGCATGAGGAGGTCTGGGGTGCAGTCGGTGTTCCAGTTCATCCCAAAGATGTTCAGTGGGGTTGAGGTCAGGGTTTCCACTCCAACCTTGCAAACCATGTGTTCATGGAGGTCGCTTTGTGCACAGGGGCATTGTCATGCTGGATACTGGGGATACTGTAATGCTACAGCATACAGAGACATTCTATACAACTGTGTGCTTTCATCTTAGTAGTTTAGGGAAGGCCCATAAATGGGTGCGATGGTCAGGCGTCCACAAACTTTTGGCCATATAGTGTATTTATGAGTAAGTAGGGAGTAGGGATGAATCAAATCCATTTCTCAATTTAATTATTGTGCAAAACCTCTTATGACGTCCAGAAACCATAATAACCACATATTTGTGTATAATTCAGTTGACCTCACTGTTTCCATTAAAATGTACAAACTAACCCCATTTTTAAGTGGCATTCAAGCTGGCAGTGTTGAAATTATCTCAACTCTTTCTTCATGACACACCCTGCATCATCCAAACTGCTACACAGATATTATCTCACACTTTGCCTCTGTGTACACTTGATATTTCACAATATAGACCCTCGGTGAACATAATTGCTTCTTTATGGCCTCGTTTGTGACAATTTTAGAGTCAGTTGAAGCCTTAATTGTCACATTTGATGCATTCATTTGGTGGATATGGAGCAAATTCACTCAAAATGGGACAATAGTCAAACTCAGGGCACCAAACACACACACACACACACACACCCTCAAGGGGCAATTTAGCACAGCTAATCCACCTATCTGCATGTTTTTGTTATATATTGGCAGGAAATCAGAGAACCTGGAGGAAACAAAAAACTAACATCAAATCAATTGCTTCCAATCGGAGTTTGTTATTCAAAAAAAAAAAAAAAAGATATCTAAGCTATCTCAGAAAATGTATTGTGACATAAATGATCACAATGTCGATATCATCAAATTGCCAGCCCTACCACAAATACTAGAAAATAGTTCTAAAACTCATTTTGTTATTTTCTGTTATGCTGAAACTAAACCAATTTTATTCTCTGATTATTGAATAACATTTAATATAAAGCAAAATAACGTAGGAATGTCAGTGAAGTCTGGATAAAAATTTCAGTCCAAGATACAACTTGGTAATTAATTTAAAAGTTAAAAATAATAATAAATATAACAAGAGAACCACTTAAATGGATTAAAATTTTATGAGCCATCTAACAGAAGAACAGAAATATATCAATGTGCAGGACTGCAAAATGTAATGATGTACCATCAGTAACTACAAATACTTCATCCAGTATGTCTCTCTGATGGGATTTCAGCTTCACGTTGTAAAAAAGACAAGCTATTAGCTAATGAAAAGGCTCTCGATCCTGAATGTGTAATGAGAATAGCTTACACCTATTTTCTTGCCATTAAATGCCAAAGATTCTTGGCTTAAAATGAACAGGATTTTGCTAATGGGTAACAAATCAATGTAATGGCATTACAGGGTAGAATGATTAGGTCAGAAAAATGGATACTGAGTCACAGCTTCTTTAAGAACAGTACCAAACTTAGGCATAGAAGAAATTGTCCTTTTCACTATAAATATAAAATCATCATGTTTTTATACCAAAACACTGTTGAATTCTTGACACTGAAGGTCAGAAGGTGTTGATTAATTTTCTATAACAGCAATTCTGACAATCTGATCAGACGCTGCACAGAAAAATCACTGATATGATGAAGTTTTCTGTCAGAAGTCGTTTATGTGGAATTTTTGGAAGGAGTCTCCAGTGTTAGCGCTTTGGAAAAGTCAGAGGTAAAGCTGTAACTTTAGGTTTTCCACCACAGGAACGTCTTCTGGAAGGAGGGCGTTGTGCTTTTCTTGGTAAAATGACCTTGTCTTCCAGATGTTCCACAACATTAAGCATAACTTTAAATGGATAAAAAGTATGACATATTGTTCTTTAATAACTAAAATATGGTAATCGTTGACACTTTGCTGTGGTATACGAGGAATAAAACACTTCAGGATGTGCTGTTATAGGAAAATATTCAACATCAGCGTTGTAACAGTAACGCTGCTTCATCACATCACACCACTGTTGATTCTTTTCCTAGAACAGCACACCCTTATAACAAAGTGTTTTATTCCGTAATTGTTACTCCACACTCACTAACTCTCTGAGCACTAGTAGGACTTTACCCATATTAAATCCTGATAATTACAATCACTTTATATTTTATCACAGCTTACAATATTATCATAATATTGTATTTTAAAAAAATACAATTTACTAAAAAGTTATTCATTAGTTGGAACAACAGTTTTGTCTTTTTTGATACTTTAATAAAAGACATTATTTTCAAATATTCTACTGAATATCATTTTTGATATTTATACTTTCGAAATGGAAAAGAAATGTTTGAGACTTATTTGTTTTTAATGATTTAATACAAAGAATAACTGCAATAAAATACAAAATAGGAACGACTCTTCTTTGGATAATGATATAATTAGTTGTGTATTGTTAAGAAAAGAATTTCAAACCTATTACAAAATCGTGAAAAGCAGATAAACATGTTTTTAAACACAGTTTTAACTTTTCTTACTCTTCCTGGTCGATGTTTTAAAGCTACACAAAACCTTTTCATATAATTAAAGAGTTAATTCAATCAATAAGACTGATGAGAACTTGTTAATGAAAATACAATGTAGTATTGAATTCTGTTGTACAGTATTCATACACAGCTGCACTTCTGATATTCAGTAGACTGGAGCAGAACATTCAGCATAGTTCAAGTGCTATGGACGTATGTATACACTCACTGGCCCCTTTATTAGGAACACCTGTACACCTGCATGTTCGTGCTATTATTCGATCAGCCAATCATGTGGCAGCAGCGCAATGCAGAAAATCACGCAGATACAGGTCCAGAACTTCAGTTAAGGTTCACATCAAACATCGGAATGGGAGAAAAATGTGATCTCAGTGACCTGGACCCTGACACGGCTGTTGGTGTCAGACTTAGTGCTGGTTTGAGAATTTCGGAAAAATCTCCTGGGATTTTCACACACAATTGTCTCTAGCGTTTACGCAGAATGGTGCTGAAAATAAAAAACATCCAGTAAGCGGCAGTTTTTTTTGGCAGAAACGCCTTGTTAATGTATCATATATGTATAATGTATGCATGAAGCCTCACATGACTGTGTATATTCATTCATTTATCTTCAGTAAGTCAGAACTTTATCCTGGTCAGGATCCGGTGGATCCAGAGCCTATCCCGGGAACGCTGGGAGAACCACGCTGGATGGGAGGCCACCGTGCTGCCCACATCACAACAAGAGACACGGGAACATTTCACTTATTTATCAAAGTCATTCGCATTTTATAGACTTCCTGCATGATTGCTTCCTACTAAAGCTGCCTCCTGCTAAAGTGTCTTTTCCACTTAATTCAATTACTGCACTGTAAACACTGCATCAACTCAATTAGAACACAACTTTTGACAGGAGCAAGATGGAGGAAAAATGTATAATAATTCATAATTTAACAAAAATAAGAATATTTCTAGACTGATCGCTGTTTATCACACTGTTGGTGTGTGCACTGAGTTTAAAGAGGCAGACTATTGGGCTAGCTGGATAACAACACTAAAGCTAAAAACGATAAAATGCTACAAATCATCTTAGATTAGTGATACTAATAAATACTGCTGATTACATTCTTGGCTACACAGCTCAGTTCTGCATTTGCTTGCATTGTTATTATTTCATAATTCCTTTACAGATGTCAGAATTTCACTGTTCAAGTGCTATAAACAATTTCATAATATTTAAAGGGAAAAAATATCCATATTGTTCATTAGATCCTACATCATCTAATGTAGCTCTGGGAAATGAGCCTAGTGGTATTGTAGAAAAAGGACTTGAAAAAGAAATGCATTAATGATGAACTTTATGTTCGATATTTTTAAATCATGGCTGCTAAAAGTGAAATTATATATAAGTAATTAAGCAACAGTCATTCTTCCATTTGTATGTTAGACCCTATGTAGTGAGCATTTGTAATGAATAGGAAGTAATTTGGGACTATTACAGGTGAAATGATTCTTTAAAAAAAAGTTACAGTGATATTCTGCCTTTTCATGATTTGACTAATTAGTGCAGCAATATTGTTAATTTTCACCCTGCCTGTGTTTTTAATCACATTCTGTTTTCAATTCTTGTATTAAATATACAGGAAAATCAGCCATGCACACTATTATTATTTTTTTTTAGACAAATGCCAACCCTTTTAGACTTTGTGTACATCTCACTTTGCCAAAACCTCCAAAATAGCACCATATAATCCAAGTGATTACTCCTACACTGTCTGGCGCCCTAAAAGCCAGTCGCCGTGGTGATGGCATCCAGAGTGTGTGTGGTGGCGGAGCGCAACGCGAATGTGGGCACGGAGAGGTCAGTGAGGAGGAAGAGCTGGTGCTGAGGCGTCTGCACGGCGTAGCATTTACATTCATCAGTCACGAGGTAGCAGTGCACGGGCAGGTGAGTGAACCCTGCGGAAAACTCCTCATGGAGCTCTGCAGGAGGACACTCTGAGCTCGGAGACTCCTCCGAGGTGAAATAGCGAGTCACTGCAAACGTGTAAAAGAGGCGCAGAAGCTCCCAGCGCCGAGCCGGTGAGAGAAGAGGCGTGGCTTTCGAGCAGGCGTGGCCGAGAGATGCCACTGATCTACGCGACTCGCGGTTTATTAAGAGAAGAGCTAGGACGTCCCTGCGGAGGCTAACGGAAGGAGACAGAGCCGAGCGTTCGGCTTGGTCCGAGCAGGATCGCAGGTTCTCCACCACGGGAGACCAAAACCTGCAGACCTGCTCATTCTCGACCTGATACAGAGACGGTCTTGGACCACACAGGACACAAGCTATGGCACCAGGGAGCAGCTGGAAGCACAGCAGCCTGAGCGCGACATTAGGGCTACCTTGGGGTAAAAAGACTGGATAGTCACATGATGTTTTCCCAGGGGGCAAATTTGCGAGGGCAGAAAGAAGGACGAGCTCTTGTGGAGCGAGACGCCACCATTTCTCCGTAGCTACTGCGAGTCGACCGCGGATAAGCAAACAGCCAAACTCGCTCTCTGCAGCCCGGGTGAAGGACTCCAGCGTCTCCTGGAGGAGGTCAGGTTGAGGGAGCAGTATACAGTCAGTGCAGTGCGTCAGATCTCCCATGAGGCCCTGATCACGATCACGATCGTCCACGCCGCGTTCAAGCAGCATGTCGATTAACCGATAACAAGAGCGCAGCTCTCTCTTGAGCCGCTCTATGTTCCGCGCGTTCGCCAGCTCGTCCAGGCCCAGCACGAGCACCATGCAGTTCCAGGCGTTCTCCAGCAAACGGCGCAAGTGCAGCTCGCTCACGTTAGCGTTGCTGCTGATGCCGATGAGCATCAGGCTGTCGTGGAAGACTCTCCAGAGCACACGTCCACCTTGTTCAGTCTCGCAGCAGGACAGAGCGGCATCGTGACCCATCCCGAACATGTGCACGCCGTTCAGGGAACCAATGATGGAGAAGGGCAGCTGCTTGGCGGAGCCGCGGGAGAAGAGCGGAACGCCGCTGGACGCCGTGAGACACAGGAGCTGGACGCACTGGGAATGAAGCATGCTGAGTGGGGAAGGGACGCCGAACATTGCTCAAGGATACAGACGTCGTCTCATGCCTTAAAAAACACAGGAACAGAGAATCATGAAGATGTTCACCTCCTAAACCACTGTCTATAAAATAAATTCATTTATCTGAGGAAAAGGTGCAGAGTACTTTCTGGATCAATTTATGATCAATTTGAATTTATATATAACCTCATGTTACTGGAATACTGATTTTATGACTGTCTGTAGGGTTTTATTTTTTGTTGTATTTTAACTTAAATATGCTTTATTTAACATTTAACATTATATTCTATTAATTATTATAGTTTTCCTGGCTGAACATTAAAACCTTTTCTGATTTCTTATTAGTTTTCCATTTATTGTTAACATTCAGGTCACCACAAAACATTTTTAATAATAAATAATACATAAATGAAATAAAGTTTAGCTAGCTTAACTTAACACAGGGCTTCAAAAACCTTCTCAAGGACTCATGATTTGTTAAATTTTTTTTTACACACCCCTTCACTTTTCTCATGAATAATGTTGAATATTTATTTATGTGCAGGTGCAGATATTAGTCTAATTATTAAGTTTACTGGAGCGTTTTATTCCTCAACCACTTTTAGCCACATAGTGTATTTTAGTCACAAGACAAATTAGCTTGATTTTCTGTAGCAGTTTCCACAATTCATTTTTATCTTTCTTTTTTATGAGATATTCACATTTTTGCCATTTATTAAAAATGTGGCAGACAAGTGGAGGTTTCTTCTGTCAAGAAAAACGTCTTAAATTAATGACTATAATGACTGTAGTGACTATAGTGACTTGCTGTATTTTGTCTAGAAGATCAAAGAAAGATCAAAGAAAAGATCAAAAGAAAAGATCAAAGAAAATGTCTGGCAAATAATTACTTTGTCTGTTTACTACAAAGACGTGTGATGTTTGAAATTTGACTCATTAATACCACCTGTACAATCTGCATGAAAAAAAAAAACACTTATACAATATACTATCATACCACATTAACATTAAAATAATTTAAAATTATTTTTTAAACATTATATTTATATCATTAATACCATGTGTACAATCTGCATGAAAAACAGCACTTACACAAACTGATAAAGCAAATTGAAACAATCATACCATATTAACATTAAAATAATTTTTAGATATTATATATATATATATATATATATATATATATATATATATATATATATATATATATATACATACATACACACACATATCTATCTATCTATCTATCTATCTATCTATATATATATATATATATATATATATATATATATATATATATATTTGTAAAACAGTTTTTTTCTCTATTTTTCTAGATAACAGTGTATCACAGATAGTCAGAAACCACATAAACAAACTCCTGAACAATAATGCTAAACTGGTAGCTATAAGCTTCCATTATTTGTTAGCTTATTTGTTAGCTTTCTTCACTACACTGAGAGTAAACTGTCTACATTTTAGGCAAACTATCCCTTTAAATTAGCACATTGCTAACAACAACAACAACAACAACAAAAAGATGGCAGACTCTTACCTGTTTTTAAACGACTCACCGCGTCGCCACAGCAACCGCAGCTGTTTCATACATTTTCCCTGCTTGTTAACACAAATCCCGCCTCCTAACCAGCGATTGGCTAATACGACCCGCGTCAAGCGACACGATTGGTGAACTTCTTTATCAATTTTAGGGAAACGGGTGCAACATGATAAAAGCTCCGTGTTGGAATATTTCTTCTGTTAAAGCTGGTGTGTTGGTTCCGCAAACAGAGAAAGAGAAAAAGCTCCATCCTGCTGCCTAGTGTCAAACAAAGGGATTTGCACGTTATCACTGACTCCATACAGTATTACATACATAAATACAGTGTGCTAGCCTAAGTAACATTCTATAATTAATTTCTGATAATAACAACAATAAAAAGTCTTCAATATTTTCCAAATTCATAACCAATTCTTTCTGTAATAATCTATTTCTATAATTTTTTCTGTAATAATAAAAGTATTAATCACAGTAGAAACCTAAACGGTTAGTAACATTTTATAATTTCTTTCTTGCAGTAGCAGCATAAAATTCAATTCTTAAAAAAAACCTCAACATCAATCTCTAAAATTTTTGAACACTGTACACTAAGTAAAAAAAATAAAAAATCTCTGCATACTAAGCAGTATGTCTAAGTAACATTCTTGATTTCCCAGTCTACCTTATTCACCTACTTTAATGCACATAAAATCCATTTAGTGTTTCATGCATTCATTAATGCACCCAAGATATATATATATCCCTTCACTTTTCCTCTCTCCTCTTATTGTATTTTTAGACTGAACCATGCTGTCAGAAAAATCACAGATCTACTTTTGGTAATTTGAGACATTTTGAAAAAGATTCAATAAGCATACAAGCATAAGCATATGTTGGTAATTTGAACTGACTTTACGCCCCATAGTTGCCCTCCTGGGAAGAGGAGCATGGGGTATATGGAAGCAGAAGGAGTGACATAAGGATTTGAACTAAAAAAAAAATTAAAGACCATTGAATTCTTAACACTGAAATATATTAGGTCCAAAAACCCCTCATGCAACATTTTAACACCCTGTGCTTTTTGACAAGAATGATCAGCAGCCAGTGGATTACAAACTGATTGTTTATTGACATTCTTGAACAGTGCTATGCTTTTTTACAGAGCTCGGCCTGACAAAGAAGCCTGGAGCCTTACAGAATACAAAACCGGCTGAGACGAAGACCTGATGGACACACAGTGCAACACAGTGAGCTGTTCGTGCAGGACAGTGTGTGTGTGTGTGTGTGTGTGTGTGTGTGTGTGTTTGTGTTTATGTTTATGAGGATAATGCAGGAGCCAAAACTTTCTCACACCTCCAACAGAATGTGAAATGGTTCGAGCGGAGGTGTTGTAAGGCAGTTTGATCAATCCGTTTGAGATGAAATCATCCCATACAGCTGTACATCCGAGACTTTGGGAAATTAAAGAGAAGCCCTGGACGATTGACAGGAAATTGCATTCTTGTTAGTTTAACTAAAATGTGCATAGCATGATGCATTTATACAACCAAAGGGTTAAGCAAAGAGATAGATTAATAGATTAAAAAAGAAGCCTCTTAATCCCTAATACATACATTGCATTTCAAAATTGATATCTATACGTTACACATACTGTATAGACTTATAATATACACATTTGATTTACAGTACATCCAATTATACAACGTTTCATTTGACACATTAAATACAAATGCACTGGTATATCCAGGAGTGAGCGTGATAGGAGATAATAATATTAAAAAAAAATCATAATTTTTGATCAGTGCTGCAGCATTTTTCATTTGTATACTACTTTGTAATAGAGTCTGAATACTTCAATTTACAAATACAAAGATCGCTCAAAATCCAATATCTGTACACTGGATAGCATGGATTTTCAAGCCGTCAGTATCATATCTTTCAATTTACATACAATATATGAAGCGTGACTCTACAGCACATGAGCTCCTCCCTCTGAAACGTGCTCAGACGTGTAAATATGACGAGAAAGAAGAGGTAAAAAGCTGAAATATAGACACCATAACCATCACATGACCAACCCAGACTCACCGGACAATCCCATGACCTTCACCACTTACATTTCTATAAATAAGAACTTCAATCTCCAGACAAAATGTGTTACAAGTGTTACAGCATCATACAAGTCATTTGGGTAATTACACAGTATTACATAGAATACACTGTACGTAATGAATTGTTTCACTGAAAACTAATCTTTACAGACGTCCTTCTGGGTAGTGTACAAAAGAATATTAAAAATGAAATATTATAAATAACAAAAATCTTAAGCTTAAGCTTATATACCACAACCTGCTTGACCCATGTTTCTTTTTTTAGTGTAAAAAATACTCCAGTGTTTTCTAACCTAACTTCCATCTACTGCGTCTGCAGTGTGTGTGTGTGTGTTTGATTTGCCACAGACAAATTTTGACACTTCTCTGTGCTGAGAAAAAAAAAAAAAAACAGAAACCAGTTCACTCCAATTTCACTCATAATAGAAGTCAGTAAAGGTTTATGTGAAATGTATTTGTCTGGGAAACCTGTTGAAAGTTGTTGTGGATGAATTCTTGAAAAAAAAAAAAGGCAAAAAGCCAAAAAGGTTTTAACCTAAATGGAGTTTTTTGAGAATGTGTTGACCCCTCAAAGTTAATAAACCATAAATGCAGTATATTTCTCCAAAACAACTTTTTTTTACCTTTTAATCACCTTGCACCTATATTTTCCTGCAAAGATCATGTTGGTTCTGAATTCTGAAAAAAGCAAATTGTTCGATAAAAAAAAATAAAACGAAAAAAATCTTAATGAATTATATTTATAAGGGAAGCTAAAAAATTGATAATAATATTTTTTTTTACCTGAAAGCGTTTTATTCCTCTTATACCACAGCAATTTCCCAATCATTAACAATTTTATTAATAAAAGCATGACACTTTGTTTAACCATCTTTAGTTACATTTAATGTTGTGGAACACTGACACAAGTTAGTTTCCGTTATCGCTTACGTTATGAAAGCTATAAACGGTTGTTCCCTCGCCAGCCTCTCTTTAAGTTAATAAGACAAAAAACACAAAGCTTGACAAAAACCATAAAGACCTCCATCCTGAAGAATTTCCCATTTCGGAAAACTCACCGTTACAAAGCACTGACACTGGAGACTCCTTCCATATATGGTAAATAAACGTCTTCTTATAGAACGACTGTACGTTTTTCTTTGATAAATAACAACACTCTTTGCTTATTATTAGTCTTATATTATTGTAGTGTGTCCGCCACACAGGTCCCTGTGAATGAGTCACTATTTAAACATTGTAGCCGGCACTATTGTCAGAGCTGTGACAATTAATCAACATCTTCTCTTCCGACCAATCAGAATAGAGAATTCAGCAGAGCTGTGGTGTAATAGGAAATAATACATCATAGATGGCATGTCCATGTGAATTCAAGAACAAAAGCTTTTTTTTTCAAGTATCAAGAATATATAACAAACTATATGAAAATTAAAAATGAAAATGATTGAAACATTAAAAGTTAGAAATCATCTCCACGTGACAGAACTCCATCTCGGGAGTGGAGAAATATGCAGGAACAGGCTTTTACATGCCAGAGTGAATTTCTTTCTTTTTTGTTTCCCAGCACACTTTGCTACACATTAGGCTTATTATATTTAAAATTGACAAAACAGTGATAACAGAAAAATGAACAAAATAAATAATCAACTTTGTTGCTGTATAAAATGATACATGGGTTCATGGTACAGTTACCATGACAACCCTACTCATGCAGTTGATAAAGATTAGATTAAAAAACACTGGAGTTTTCCAGTTTTCCTTTAAATCAGAATTTTCGAGCCTCCACAGCCCAAACGCTTCTCTCTCTCTGGTTCCTGATGTCATTTCCTGTGTTGCTTCTAATATTCTAATATTAGTGCTCATCTCTGTAATGACGCCATTTTGGAAGGAAGTGTTCACGTGCCTTGACTGAGTCCGTCGCCGAAGCTGATGTGAGTGAGATGCGGTGCGAGCAGTCAGTCGAGTGTGTATCCCAAGTGAACACTGCAGCCATGTTGGAGTCGTAGTGCTGCAGCGGAGGTCGAGGCCCTGAGAGTTAAGAGTTAGGCTAAAGCCTGTTGTGTCATATTGCATACACAGCTTGCATGGTGCACACGGTGCTGCCCAGAGACGGTACGTCATGTGCACAGGTGAGTGATGCATGCAAGGCTGTTTTCAGTTAGAAGCAAGATATACATATATTTATATACAGATCGCTATTTTTTTATAGACTAAAAACAGATCCACATTTATAGTAGTGTACTAGACGTGTAGCGTACACGAGCGATGCAGAGTCGTCATGTCACTCAAGGCCGAAAGTGCTGGTCTCCTCTACAGCAATGAGGAGCTTCTCGTAGAGCATTGTGTAGGACGGGTATGGAGGAAGATCAAGGCGGTTAAAGCATGTGTGAGCCCTGAAACAAACGACACATCATTTAAACTCTACGCACGATTATTTCAGAGATATGATTAGACAGTGTTAAGTAGATTAATCAGGGAATATAATAAAAATTTGCCTGCACAGAGCTCTGCGCACAGTCTTTGTGTTTACCAAGAAAAATAAATTTAGCCCAAACAATGTAACAGACTCTGATCAAGATCTTTTCAAAGAGAATTGTGGGGAATCTTTTGGGGAAATTTTTTTAGCTTTGAGTAAATTTATCATTTAATACATTTAAATTCTGAACAATCAGCAGCCTTGCTTTAAACTTGCATTATATTTTCACATTCATTCATTCATTCACCTTTAGTAAAAGCTTAAACATACCCAGCAGTAGCTTAGTGAACCAGCTAAATATGGAGAACAACTGTGGCGGATTTCTCACTGCTACTTTCACACAGGCCCCGACAATATCCTATTCTGTCATATCCGTGGGCACCTGACTGTCACACCCATATGTGGTTCTTCCCCAAACTGTTGCCACAAAGTTGGAAGCACACAATTGTATAGAGTCTTTGTATGCTGTTGCATTACAATTTCCCTTCACTGGAACTAAGCTGTCCAAACCTGTTCCAGCATGACAATGCCCCTGTACACAAAGCGAGCTCCATGAAGACATGGTGTGTGAAGGTTGGAGTGGAAGAACTCGAGTGTCCTGCACAGAGCCCTGACCTCAACCCCACTGAACACCTTTGGGATGAACTGGAACACCGACTGCACGCCAGACCTTCTCATCTAACATCAGTGCCTGATCTCACTAATGCTCCTGTAGCTGAATGATCACAAATACCCACAGCCACACTCCAAAATCTAGTGTAAAGCCTTCCCAGAAGAGTGGAGGTTATTATAACAGCAAAGGCTGAATAAATCTGGAATGGGACACTCAACAATCACATACGGGTGTGATGGTCAGGTGTGCACAAACTTTTGTCCATATAGTGTACATTCTAGAGAGCATTCAATTGGATGAATACGAGTAGTATAGAACGAGACATAAAAATCAAAAGTAGTCATTTTCCCATTTTTTTGCAATTTTTTTAGATATACTCTAATGTTATTCATAAAATTCAGAGACATAATTCTCTGAAACACCCTTTTTAATTTCACATGCGCTCTACACCTAGAGTATGTAGTACAAAAGAAAAGATGCCAGATCTACACAACTCACAAGTGTATTTAAAATGTACCTGGGCAGAGAGGTGATCTTTCCCCACTTCTCGATGCAGAAGCGGCGCAGGCCGTTGCTTCCACGCAGAGCCGTAAAGCCCTCGTATGGCACGCTGGACGTTCCTGTAACAAACTGCAGCAGCCGCAACCTCTGCTCATTGTTAAAGCGTTCTACTGCTCCCCAGAACCACCGGATCACGATGTGTCCGTCGTGGTAGCCTGAAAAAAAAAAAGCGAATAAATATCTACCCATTACTATTAACTGCTTTAATCATGATAGCAACCAGTTATTATTCATTAATGAATGATGATTAAAGAGAGTGTGTATCCTCACCGCCTCTGTATTCTGTGTTGGTCCTCCAGTCATTGAGGTCGATCTCGGCTGTTCCAGCGATTACCAGCTCCAGCTCTCTAGCGTCAAACACAGACACCAGTCGAGAATCCACCACCTACACACACAAGTACACAGATATCAGAGGTCATACAGAGGCTGGTGATGAGTATTTGCGTACTTCCCATGCATGACTTATCACCTATTTTCAATTTTTTAGTAAAGAGAATGATGCCTATAGATATGGTTGATACTAAAATCAGCTGGATGCACAAAAGAAAAAAATGTGGCAGTGTGTATACCTCATAAAAGCCTCGGACCAGAGCCTGGGTTTGCTGAACCACTCCTCTCTCCACTCTCCACTTCACCATGCGCTCTATGTACTCTTTCTTGTTCTTCTCCGTCACCTGTATGTTGGCTCCTCCTGATTTCAGCTCCCTCTCTGTTACCTGACGATACACACAAAGCCAAGTTCATGAGCCAAAAAAAAAAGTCTGTGGATCAATTAACTGACAATTTCTTATTTCTGATGTTTCCTTTCAAACTAATTTCCAGAGACAGATCGGAATCCAGTTCGGCGCAGATTATATGTGTGAGAGGGTAAAAAATTGCATGTCACATCTTTGATTTTTATGACTGAAAACTTACAGATGTTTTGCTATAGCTGCTATAACATATCTAATAACAGGAACTAACTTATTTTGTGGACGGTCCAATGTAACTAAATGGATAAACAATATGATATGTCATCCTTTGATACATAAAAGTGTAATCACTGGCAAAATTGCTCTGGTATAAGCGAAATAAAACACTTAGATGTGCTGTTACAGGAAAATAATCAACTGTAGGCATCACACCACCCTGTTGGATGCTATAATGAAGGCGAAGTGTGTTTGGTTTTGCATTCTTTCCCCACACACCTGGCCAAACACCTCCTCATTGACGGTGAAGTTGAGATCCAGGACGTCTGTGATGTCGTTGTCCTTCATCCACTGTAAGCTCTGGTGGAACTCCTCATCCAAATACTCCAGATCACTCAAGTCAGTCGCTCTGAACACAAGAAGTACGTTAAGACAGTGAGTACACAGAAGGGCTGAGAGTATTATACACTCTGGTTGTTTTTTTTTTTTTCAATTTTAAAACACATTGCTGCACTGAATATGTCCTCAACATCATTTCTTATGGACAATAACAACTTTGACTAAAATGTATCAGCCATCACACACAACCGTGAACAAATTGTGAGCTTATACTTACAGTCTGAGCAGAGCTTTATAAAAGGGCCGGGTGAAGAAGGCATCCAGCAGGTACTGATGAATCAATGCTAGGCCTAAGATCCGCCCACTGAAACGAAACCTAAACACAAACACACATTTGTCAGGGTTTAGTCAGGGTATTTGATTTCTCAAAAAGCAAAAGAAATGTCACACACAGCTTGAGAACAGTAAGGAAGTGACAAAAGCTACTGAAGAACTAATATCCAGATTGGTTACTCAAATTATGGGACCTGCAGCTCAGCAGAATGATTTAATTTAACCTCAACTCAAATCTAGATATGTTTTACGAGCAAGTCTCTATTTCTCAAGGTCACATCTATCATGGATTAATCAGAAGAAGTGTTCAGACGGTCTCACCATTCCAAATGATTCTCTACGAAGGCTGACATGGGGCTGATCTGGACTGTGTATGTGTCGTTGGCGGAGTACTCAAACAGACCGTAATAGGGGTTAAACAGTTCCTGAGAGAGCAGGAAGAAGAACTCCCGAGAAGGTCCACTGTAATCCAGACTGAACAAAAAAAGACAAGAAAAAACACTGAAAATGTTAAGATTAGGAAAATAATATTGCTTAAGATGAGCCACCTTACCAGAATTGCTTTAATGTATTCAGTATACTATGTACCTTTTCCATCAATTCAAATCACAGAGAATTAAAGCTGCAGTATGTAACTTTTTTTTTTTCATTTTCCAATCTGCATCCTCAAGCTAGCTCACTTCTATCACACAACATCTACCTAATGGAGAGGGTGAAAGCTAGTTCGTGCCAGTCAAGACATCTTTTCGAACTGCTGCTCATGCTGTCACAGGACAAATGAACAGACATGAAGAAAAATGCCAACTGCCCTCTTCCGCATACATGAGTTCACAGATGCATACGATTGGCTAGAGTCGCTCAGACTGACAGGGGAGAGAGTAACAGCACCCCTTCCACCCAGAGACCACAGCCGATTTTGCTTTCTTGGACTCCAAGCCATGGATAACTGTGGCATCGTTGGGGAACATCAACAGATTATGCCATAACTATTGGCACCACTTACTATTGGAATACTACTACACTAGAACGTGCATTGAGTCACCACTCCTAACTATTTAATTACAAAATATTCATCCGAAATTGCTTGAAGAATCCAAACCCTTACAATACTACAGCTTTAAACACAGATTTTCAGCTTTTAAACCTCAGCTTTGCGAACAGAAGGTGATGCGGGACATACCCTTCCTCGCCGACAAAGGTAATATAGAGTTTGTTCCTTTGGAGCTCTTTGCGTGAGTAGGCCATGACCTGGTTAAACGTGCCTTCCAGTAGATGATCTCTCCGTACTATTAGTCTGGAATACACAACAATGCCATGAGATAATCAGTTAATATATGGACTTTTACAAAACATATAAATATCAGTTGATAAAGAATATATCTACAATCCTGTATTGTTGTATTGTGTTATTTTTCAGTGTGATTTTTTGAGTTAAGCTGACTCACTTGATTTTCCCTGGCCCTTGTCCATAACCCTTGGCTTCCAGTTTCCTGTAGAAGTTACGAAGTTTGGCCTCAAAGTCTCTGCGATATGGAGCTGGAGCACGAGCTCTCTGGGTTCCTGTAAAACCAATCAGTGAGTCTCAAAACTACAGAAGCTATCACATGGAAAGCTTCCGGAGCTGAACATTTCCATGTCATTAGCTAATAATTTAACTAAAAATGACGGGAGAATCAGTACACAAGTCTCTGTTTTAAATACAAAAATGTGGATTTGACGCTGTGTAGCAATCTGACCCCACCTGGAGAATTTTGCGGAGAGGAGCCGGGGGAGCAGCGGGGAGAGAAGGCGAAGCCGGAGTGAAACGTGGCGAGAGGAACGTAGGACATGATCTCCTCCTCAAACAAACTGCGCACAAATACACAACCTTCTAACCAGTCTGAACAACTGATGTCGTGATTTACGAAAGGTGTGTGTGTGCAAATATGATATCACAACAAACATACAAGTCGATTTATTAACAAGGGCTTTTGAGGATAACGTCTTTCAACAAAGCAAAATAGCATAGCTTGTCTTTTTTGTTTTTGCTCTATTGAATATGTATTTTGAGGCAGTTCAAATTAAAGGTGGAAAATACTGGGCGGAGTTTAATCCCAGTCCGAGAAATCGGATTTACTGCAGGCTTTGGGACTGGCAATTATGTGTACAAATTATTTTGACCAAAAGATAAGTATTACAATTGCAGAAGCTGGTTTTCTTCCATTTATGACAAAATCATACCATTTAATAAATCTTAATAAGGAGATTATAGAAGTTTATTGAAATTATTGACAGCATTTAAACAGAACCTATGAAAATGTTTTCGCTCTCATCTACCATATTAACAGACACAATCATGTACACTTTTACTTTACATTTGTATCATATTTTGAGCCTCGTGTCTTTGATATCTGAACTCACCACATGTATCATGAACAAACAACACAAGCAAAAATCCTTATTTTAATATTGATTTGTTCCCCGACTTCACATGTGACATAATTTCTGCAATTAGTCTTTGTAAATCACCTGCAACACACCCACTTTATACGATTTTTTGCTCATGTAAATTAGTATGTTATTAAAGAATGTTAGTATTGTTAGTATATCAGTGCCTGAATGTTCATCGTGTCCTTTATTGGAGTGTGTAAGCTACAAGATGGCATACCTTAATAGCATGACAAAGTCGGCATCACAGGACAGCTTTTCTAGTCTGGGTGTGCCTTCTGTACGGATGTGGTGTACCTTTTCTCTGAAAACACACACACACACACACACACACACACACATACTTTAAGCATGGTTTTCCTACAGTTCTTCAGTACACTGATCAGAAGGTCAGAGGTCAGGTCGTACTTGAGCGAGTGGTTCCTGGCCAGGCTCGGCTGCCTCTCTTGGAGCACCTCAAAGATGTTGGGTTGCCGTAGAAACGCCACAATCTTATCGTTGTACGCTGTTGTGGACACAAAAAGTGTTTCATTAGATATGTTTACTCTATATTTTAATCTGTTTTGCTTGCTTCACTGCAAAAGTGAAGCACAGACAAATTTATCTAATATGTCATATGATGAGATTACTGTATAACAAAAAAAATTATTACACCTATTTTTAGACATGTTGACAATTTTTATTACTTTCAAGGTTGAAATTGTCTTGATGATGTTGAACTGGCAGGTGATTTTGCTTGTTTGTAAAAAAAAAAAAAAAACTATTCTTGAAATGAGTAAAATTATCCACGTAAAGAATTAAGATTTCATTCTTGAAATGAGTAATCATATTTAGAAATAGGTTTAATAATTATTTTGTGACAGTCTCATAATAAATAATATACAAAATCATTTATATTTGAGATATTTACACTTGCTAGGATGTCTTTTTTTGCAGTGTTTCTAAAGCACTTTGTAAATGCGTAATTAAAACCTGCTCCACATTGCTCCACTCACCCAGTGGCACCGGCTCCTGTTGGCTTTGGTTTCGGACGGCGGCTACTAAACTATTGCCAGGCCTCGCTAACAGAGACACTCCACGCGTGCGGGACACATCAGATGCCTGCCAATGAACAAATAAAACTACTCATTGAGTAAAAGTACAAAAAAAAAAAACGCACTTCAAAAAATTTTATATTTTCAGATATTTCACTTTCTCACACATCTGACTGAGTTGGTGATCAATATTACATTCAAGTTTTGTTTTTAACAACAAACTTATGAACAGAACAATAACAGACTTACTACTAGTCACGGATAGAATAAACATTAGTTAACTAACATTCAGATAAGTACGGAACAAAACACTTGGGGGTGTGCTGTTATAGGAAAATAATAAATGACGAGGAAGCATGATGAAGCCTAAGGCGAAGCTACTTTAAGTTAACTCCAAAGTTAATTATTTTCCTAGAGCATCACATCCCAAAGTGTTTTATTCAACTTATACCATATTTGAATCATTTGTCACTGCTTAAAATCTTTTATTAATTAAAAAACACCAGACTGGAAATTTTTTTATCTGTTTATAGTTACATTTAATGAAGCTAATAAGACAAATGCAGCTTGTCATATAAACTCTTTTGTCCTGAAGACTTTCCTGTGTCTGAAAACTTACTGTTACATAGCACTGACACTGGAGACTCCTTCCATAAATGTTAAATAAACGTCACTTTTCTTTGCTAAATAATGGAACATTTTCAATACATTTATTATTAAGCTTAGATTATATGGATCTTCAGTCCGAATAAGTCCCTGTGAATTAGCTGTTACTATAGAAACGATAACATATTAGAATGAGTGCATTAATATAAATCTGTGATTTGATTTGCAGCTGGAATTACAGTCTGAGCTGTGTCTTTATAGAAGAGTAACAGTGAGAATTCAACCGCACTGTGGTAAAAACATCAATTAATACATGTGTTAATTACATTATTTCCATTACATTTGGTGAATTAATGCTGAACTTTATAGTTTGTAATCTATTGCTGTATATAAACGTAAGTTAGGGGAACCTAAGCTAATGTAAAACACGTATGATTTCTTTTCAAGCGTTGACTTTAAAGATGCACTATTTATAGGAGCCTGTAAAATGTGCCATTCATTGGAGTTGCTCACACACACACACACACACACACCTCTCCTGCACTGTAGCTACGCAGTCTCTGCAGGTGTTGCCGGTGAGTGAGGTGGTTGGGCAGCCTGCCGTTCTGCAGAGGGATTCTGGGATCGATGAAGGTCGTTGCACGGCTGTTGTGATCCACAAAGAACGACTGCAGAGTCAAGCAAAGAGAGAGAGAGAGAGAGAGAGAGAGAGAGGCTGTAAAGGTCAGGACTGGTCACAGCTGCTGAAATTACACTGTATTTTGTGTCATTCACATCAGCCGGATTTGATCTGGGTCAAGTTGCAGATTTGTTACATATATATTAGGTAGAAGGATTTTATGTCACTTCGTTGGCACCTTTCCCTGAGGGTCGGTTTTAATCTCCCAGCCCCGGGGCAGATCCATATGGGAATCAGCAAAGCGGTTCAGGAAGGAGACGAGATCACGGTTGTGCTGGTAGCGCTCGAAGTTCCGCGCGTCCCTCCTGATCTTCAGGATCATGTGCTTCAGACACGAGCTGTTAGTGAACATGCGATATGCACCCTATCAGGGACAGAGAGCGAGAAAAAGAGATATACATTCAGCCACACAGAGAATATAGATTAGGTCAAGATAATATGTTGTTTATCAAAAACAAGCTATGATTAGTTAGACTTAATATAACTTAAATAACTAAATGTCTTTATAAATAAATTAATTTCATTATGCAGCATGGAATTTCGTTTCATTGTCCTTACAGGGTTCAGATGTATTTGATTACACTTAAACACCTGAAGTCAGCTTCTGTCTGTGAGCTTACATCTGCACAATAACTCTGTGTGTGTGCGTATGTGTGTGTGTGTGTGTATGTGTAGAGCTGGAGTCCTGCGTTTACATATGCCTTGCAGAATCTGCAAAATGTTATTATAATGCTATTTCACATAACAGATGTTTACATATAGTCCACAAGACAAAATTATAACTGAATTTACACAAATTAACCAGTTCAGAAGTTTACACACGCTTGATTCTTAATGCTTTGTGTTTGTTGAGATCCATTTTTTCACACTTAGGACAACTGAAGGACTCACAGGCAACTATTACAAAAGGTGCAAACATCCACTGATGCTCAAGAAGGCAACACAATACAGGGGCGTGTAAAATTATGAACAAGATGATCGGTGTAAATTGATATTATTTTGTCTTCTGGGAAACATGTAAATATCTTATGGAGGCTCTGAAGGGGAGTATGAAATGAAAAAAATAAGATCTTTAAACAAAATAATTACAATTTACACCAATCATCCTGTTCAAAAGTGTGTGTGTGTGCGTGTGTGTGTATGTGTGTGTACTAGCTCACGTAGTTGGCATGGAGCACGGTGAAGAACTCGGGGTGTGTGATGAACTTGACGGCCGGACACTGCAGCAGCAGGGTGACCTTCTGACAGTGACTCGGAGAGCAGTGCGAGTCTCTCCTCGTCTCTGAGAGACAGAAATACGAGCAGAGAGGAAAGAGAGACACCAAGACCGCTAATAATTAACAAGAGAAATTTCTGCCATAAAGCATAAATTTAATGTTATTTGTTACATTATGTAGCATACTACAGTGCAGAATTTACAATTTACAATGATTAAATGTTAAATATATTGTTCTAAATATCCTTCCTAGCTTTTTTTATTATTAATTAATTAGCCTTATAATTAATTACACTTAGTATTTCTGGGTAAGCTGCATAAAGATGTGTGTATTTGTAGCTCTCACCACTTGTCTGAGGCGGTGAGTCAGTCTCTGTACTGCTAGTCCTCTCCACTCGAGGGTTCCCTCCTTCCTCTTCCCTCCTCTCTGTGGCCATGGTCCTCTGGATGGTCTGATATCTGAAACAGAGAAGAGTTTAGCTCCACAACATGACTCTGTCCATCATATCAGCTAGATGGTCACAGAAGGAGAGGTCTACAGGTTTTTTTTTTTTTTTTTTTTTTAACATAAATTGTTTTCTTAAAGAAGCAGTATGTCTTTTTCAAAGTCCTCTGCTGTCTGAGTGGTGAATTGCAATTGCACTGGAAAGACAAAAAATCTTTTCTGGCTGAGGCAGAGTTAATTTCAGGGTCAGAACAGAAAAAAATAGTATGATTATTAAAGATCTAAAACACCTTTAAAAATGGCAAACAATTTAATGCGCCTTAATGCGTCTTCTGTCGAAGTTACTCTCACTGTAAAACTCCAAGGAGCAAAATGCAGATGAAAACCAAATCAGCATTAAAAAACATCTGCTGCTACATCTGGACTCTGTAAAGGCTAAAAAAAAGGCACTTTCCCAAAAAAGAAAGTCATTTAACAAAAAAAAATATTTCACTCTAGTGGGCAAAGAAGCTGTGTAAGCATTTATTCTTCTGATGATATGATCTGAGCATCTAAAACTGAGCATCTGAACATCTTGCTGTGTTTACTGACAGAGATAAGATTCTCTTCCCAGTCCAAACTAAAGAATGCACACTGATAAGGGACACACTGTGACGTATGACAAGAATCTGTAATGCTGCCTGGATCTGTAATCATCCTGATCTGGCATCCTGACCTTGTCATTAGGGCCATGATGCGTTGCGATGTGAATCGTGGAAGTGTGCAATTCACATAGTGGAACTCAGCATTCTATTAAAATATGCATCTAATGCAATTGCACTGTTTGAACATCACAGATCCCGATCTCTGCAACCCATATTAAAATACCGCACCATTACCGGAAATTATCTGCACTTGTGAAGTGATGGATAGCTCTGGATCACAACGAACGTCATGCATTATAGGTGATATGGTCATACAACCACGTTAAAAAGAGTTCTTCAGTAGCTTTCAAATGGTACCTCTGCGATCTACAGTGCCTGAGAGAGAGTTCGCTGAAGCCGGGCATTTTAGCCAACTTTGGAGCTCTATTTCTGGTTAAAATGACACCTCTGACACTGCTAAGGAGCTCATTATGTTTCAATCAATCATTTTCCCTGGCTCTGAGACTTTATTTATTCAATCAAATTTTTGGGAGAACTTATAAATTTATTTATTTATTTTTAAGATATAGTGAACCTGTAGTTTTGCATTGCTTATGATTCAGAAATTTAAAGAAAGTCATTACAGTCATAAATTAAAATTTTGCTGAGAATTGAATTGGATTGAATCGTGAAGCCAGTACCGTGAATCGAACCGAACCGAGCTGTGACTGGGTTGTATCGTTACACCTTTGCTTGTTATGATATTTCTGTCCACCAGGTGGTGCAAGAGTGCCTGTTTTCAAGTCCCAGGCAGGAAATGTTTGCAGCAGGACATAATACTGAGGTGGAGGAGTGAAAGGAAGCAGTGCTGTTGAGTATTACAGAGGACACAAATCCATGCTGCATGAGGCTGAATCAGAGACAAATTGAAGCTTTCACTTCCCCTCTGTAGGTCACTCCACACATCCTCAAACTGAAGTATGATGCACTTTACACTGATGATTCATCATCCACAGATGGACCACTCTGAATAAAGTCCACAAAAACAGCTGAATCTTTATAACATTTCAGCCAAAAATAAAATGTACACAGTGTTACTGTTGAATGGTAAAATCCGGCTGACGAAGTAGCAACTGTTTATATCTACTTTAACGAAAGTGAGAACAGGAACTAACTAACATATATAATACATATGTTACATTTAATGTAAGTATGAATGGATAAAAAGTGTGATGTGTCGTTCCTTAATTAAGAAAAATCGTAATCATTGGCAAATTGCTGTGGTATAAGAGGTAAAAAATCACATCTGGCCTTGTCGTTGATTATTTTCCTATAACAGCACTTGCCAAGTGTTTTATTCCTTACACAGGGTGTGAAGACATACACACATAAACACACCTCCTGTTGAGCTGCTCCATTTGCTGGATGGATCCGGACCTGCGCAAGCCATCAGGCGTCGCTGCTGCTGTTGGTCTTTGCCACGTTGTGGTGCGGTTAATGTGATCCACGTAGAACACACGTCCATGACTGTCGATACGCGCCTCCCAATCTGCACACACACACACACACACGCACCAGAGTGGTGAGAGGTGTGATAGAGTAACACCGATAAACAGGCAGAGTGAGTTGAAAAAGTCATTCTGAGGTAATCCTCACAGCTTGGCTCAACACACTTGCTATGTGTGAAACAGAGATAAGCAGAAATCTGTTAAATTGTGTGTGTCAGAGATGAGTAAAAAATATGCAAGTGTCATTGACTACTCCTTTAGTGTGTCTCAGTGTGTGGGTAGTCCAGAAGGAGCAGCTCACTAGGAGGAAGGGGCTCGTCGATGGTGGGGTAGTGGTGGGGGTCTGGCCTCAGAGCAGGGAGCTGGCTTACTGGAGGGTGACTACATGGCAGAGGACACTCTCCTATACACACACACACACACACACACACCAAAAACAATATAATAAAAAATAGCTTCAGTTTAGCTTTGAGCTAGCTGACACTAGATCACTGACACTGGAAACTCCTTCCATAAATGTTAAAAAAACATCTCCTTACCAAAAACTTACTATCACAGAGGACATCATATCAGCCATTATATCAGCAATTGATATCAAATGATATCAGCAATTACATCTAACACATTTTTCTAATCCATTTATTATCAGCCTTAGATCATGTAGCGCATCCACCATGCAAGTCCCTGTGAATAAGCTGTTACTATAGAAATGATAATGTACTAGAACGAGGGCATTAATATAAATGTGTCATTTAAATTGCAGCCAACATTACTGTCAGAGCCGTGCTGTTATTAAAGAAAATACCTTCTGACCAATCAGATTTGAGAATTCAGCCACGCTGTGGGATAATATTCAAACTGCAGACAAAACATTTGATGTCTGGAGAGACATGTTTTCACTACAGCATCTACACCAGTAACACGGTGAGCAAAATTCAACTCAGCTATTAAAATTTAGCACCATTCCTACTGGGAGATTTTGCCTCTTATGTACAACATGTCTTTATAAAGTATGAATGATAAAAGCATTAAATAAATATTTCGGGTATGTCAGAATCACTCATACTCACTCCTGTTGCTTGTCCCAGCTCCCGGGGACTCTCCATTACCCACAATGCCATGTGGACTTTGCACATGAGTGTCAGGCACTTCCTCCCACCCTGTTCCGTCCCTCATACGATTCCGCACCCCCTGACAAGGCTCCACCTCTAATTCCAAGATGCCGTTCAGCCCATCCATGTCGTCCTCGTCTTCCTGTGAGGAGAACATGCTGCTCTTGGTGCATCGTGCGCTGTCCAAAGACGCTGCACGCATTGCGCCCGCACCCCTCGCCACCATGTGACTACAGCACGGCACTGGGCTAAGGTCAGCCTCACCCTCACTCTCACCTGGTGACCTTTGGCCTCTGACCTGACCTTCTGACTCTAATGCTTGGCCCTCTCCGTCTAGTATCTGCACAAGTTCTGAGAGGCGCTGGTGCGAGCGGCTGCGAGGAAGGGAACGACGTGGGCCATTGGGAGTCAGCGGCTCAGGTGCTACACCATCTTCGTCTTGCTCCTCTTCTTCCTCTTCTTCTTCTGTTTTAGAGCTTTCTGATTGGTTAGAGGGAAGGCTGTGGAGAAGGTGGTGGAGACGGATGTAGTGTGACCGTGGAGTCTCAGGTTCCTCACATGTCGAGGCAATTACCGTCTCCAGCTCACACACGGGCAGTGAACAAGGCCGATTTTTTCGCTTCGCTGCACCACGCATCCGGAGTGAGCAATCTTCGTCTTCTTCCTGATCTTCATCCTCTGCTTGAGCACACTCCTCAAGGAAGACAGGTTGAGGTTCAGATCCTCCCATGGCACTCTCCATTTCTTCCACCATTACAGTAGGGGCTGCTGTTGTTCTTTCCATAGTTTCTATATCAACTGGTTCCACAGAAATTGTCTCTTGATTGTATCCTTCTCCTTCTATTCCTGTCTCTCCTTGCTCCATCTGCTCCAGAGCTGCCAATTCCTGTTCACTCTCTACATCTTGCTCAGGCGTCAGGACCTCCACCTGACTTCCTCCATCTTGCTCAGCTGCCAGGGCCTCCACTTCTTGCTCACTGCTCTCTACAAGTACAGATTCTGCCTCCTGGATCCGCTCAGTCTCCTCTGGTTTCTGGATCTCTGTCCCTCCCTCATCTGCCTCTAAGGGCTCTACATCCATGGAAACTTCTACTGAGGCTGTGTCTCCATCCAGTGGCAGATCAGGAGCAACCAGATCCAGGCTCATGGTGTCCTCGGCTTGGACTGGAGCAAGATGTTCTCCTGCCTCCATTTCCCCTGGCTCATGCTGCTCAGGTTCCTCTGGTTCCTCATGCACTGTGGTACACTCAAGCTCTGTGCTGAGGGACATGTCCTCATCATCTAGAGGATGAAGAGAGCAGCAAAAAAAAAAAAAAAACACATACTACATCAGCTCAGAGTAGCAGAAATCCAGATAAGCAGAATCTGCCTATTGCCTGTAATTGTGATGATGAAGTAAATTTGGACAAACCTGGATGAATGGAGGAAGTTATCTCAAAGCGAAACTGCAGCTGACCACTGACATGCTCTGTTGGCAACCTTCTACCCAAACTGTAGCTGACCACTCGGTCACTGTGGACAGAGAATAAATGAAAAATTCTGTTTATGAAGGTGTTAAGGCCAGAAAAGATAAAGTCCAGCATAAGAATGGTGGATATCTTTAGGATTCCACAAATCCAGTTACCCTGATGTACTTTCTATAAGAATTATACAGATAGCACATGATTCTGAGTCAAATATGGTGGAGGTTAACCATACTATCATGATGGAAAGTGTACTGGGGGCCAAAAATGACGCAGCGGTAAGCAGCCACATTTAAGGTTTTTGCTATATCTGGATGGCAGCAGATAGTGTTGCCACATCATAGCTCCAGGGTCCCCAGTTTGATCCTGAGCTCCGGTTACTGCCTGTGTGGAGATATGTATGTTCTCCCCATGTGGGTTTCCTCTGGGTCCTCTAGTTTCCTCCCACTTCCTAAAAACATGCTAGTAGTTGGATATAAATAGATGACATGTGAATGTGTCCCGCAGTGGCGTCCTATCCCCCCTCAAAACCCTGACCAGGATAAAGTGGTTACTGAAGATGAATGAATGAATAAATTAATGAGCTCCATTTGGAACCTGAGTCAAAAATAGCAACGAACCAAGCATATAATTTTGGTTTGGCCAATTTTAAGTTCTTGTCAATATCAAGCCTGATGCACTGGCAGCCAGATGCAGATGAATTCACTGCTGTCAATACATGGCATATGTGGACAAGATGAAAATGGTATATTGCTGAAACCAGGTCTTAGCTAAGCAGGTAAGCTAAGCAGTGACTGAGCTTAGCTTACCTTGAATGCATATTGCATAACGCATAAAGAAACATCAAGCCATATATAGGTAACTCCATGTCAGATTACCACATACTGTATGAGGGCCAAGACACAGATTACGAATTCTCCATGTACAGTATGTGCAGAACTTACCCGATAGCATGCTTCTCCAGTAATCTCTGCACCGGCATGGACAGTTTGCCAAGGAAGCGCTTTATGATGGGTCTGCTCTTGGCAAATTTATCCTTTACCTCAATCTCCAGCACGTCCGTGGGTAAAGACACAAAATTAAACCTCTGTTGTTTAAGAGAGAGAGAGAGCAAGAGAGAGAAAGAGAGGTGATAAAAATCAGGACCAATTTAATGCTAATCACAGTAACAGCTCTCACACAGTGTGAAGCAAACAGTGTAATGACTCTCCTAGTGCGAGACCAGCAAATTCAAAGAACACAGAAGAAGTCTATGTAAAAATGCAGTTTGAAATAATTAATTTGTTCTATACTATAAAATATACAGAAACATACACACATATATATACACACACACACACACACACACACACACACACACATATATATATATATATATATATATATATATATATATATATATATATATATATATATACATATACACACACACACACACATACACTTTAGATAAAACAGGTTGAAACACTGCTTTTTAGCTGTATCTAATGTCTTTTTTTTTTTTTTTTTTTTAATAATAATGCTGAACTTATTGGCACCCCAAAAGGAACATTTCAAATAAATGCAAACAAACTGTCATTCATGTCCTTTCATGTCCATGTCCTTTTTCCCTGGTAGAGAAATACGATGTTGCACAAATTGTAAAATCCCACTGTCATCCATTACCAATTACCAAACCGAAGATCTTTCAACACAGATGGCTGCACAAATTAGGCAATGGCTATTAAAAAATACATAAGCCCTTTAAAATACCATTAAGCACAAGTAGAACCATAGAAAAAGTGTCACATGTCTACAATTAACGTCAACAAGTGTCAGTAGAACTACATAACATACAGTATACCACATTTATTCAGCCAAATGAGATATATATACCTCAATAACACTTTAGCATGCTAGATAACTTAGCTAATATTAGTCAACTACAAGTTGTTTTGGCTAATGTTGGTTAGCTAGTAGTAGTAATAGTAGTAATAATCTTTATTTGTATAGCACGTTTCTAAAAATTCGTTACAAAAGTCTTCACAATACCATCTAGAAAATAGACTCATAATACAATAAAAAAAAGCGCACAACAAGAGTTTGGAAACTTCTACAGTGACAGTAATGCTAAGTGCACCAGTTACTACTAAGAAATAGTAAAATCAAGATACTGAAATGGGTTTTAAGACCGTATCTGATACATGAATGTTCTCAAGGGGTATATTGTTCCAAATGTATGCAGTCCTGCTTTCTCTACATAAAGATAGCCAGCTTACCTCACTAACTAACATTAACCACTAGCTAACTTTGTTATCATTAGTTTGCTAACATTAACAGAACATTAACTGAACAGTTAGCTAGTCAGCAGTTAATATAGCAAGTAAGTTGGATATATTTCAGTTGAGAAAGAGGGGTTGTGCATTTGCTGTCCATTAACCACTAGCTAACCTTACTATCCTTATCTTGTCACATTAACAGAACTTTAACTGAACAGTTATTTCACTGACTGTATATAATGTAAGATGTATGGAATTACAGAAAGCTATGCATTTTATCTCATTAGCAATTTTTTTTTTTTTTACAAATGGTTATCTTAATAAAACACATTCATTATCATTAAATTATTTCCATGACCATTCTTCTGTGTTTAAACTTTGACTTTTACCAGCCACCTTGCAGCTTCTTGCCCAACCTAAGGCTTTTACCTGCATGGAGCTTGGTTTGTAGGTCTGCAGCTACATGTTACTCACATTTTTCTGGCCCAGAAATTAGCTCCACCCTCTTTCAGAACAGAGCTGCTCGACTCTGGTCCTTTTTCCTTAAAGGCAACTGACAAGGAACTAACTGTTTCAGTAAAGAGGGTTGGGTTGGCTCTGGGCAGGGAAAAGCTAATCATCATATATTTATTATGGTTAAAATTTGCCTCACGGCCAGCAGAGGGCACCAAAAAAATTGCACATGGCTCCTTTAAGATTAATGAGGAGGAAAAGGGAATTAGTAATAACTATGATGCCACTTCTGGGTGCAGACGAGCTTCTCGGCCTGCTGTCTGCTCCCTCTCGGCATGATGTCTCGACGTGGAATATGCATAAAGTTTAAAACGGCTCTGATCGCCAAAAGCCTGCCATCAGCAGGAGCGCTTATCATTTTTTGATGGTTTGCTCCATTTGTGACAGACGATGCTCTGGCATCTGGCCAACTCTTCTCTCTCAGCAGGAGTGCGATTTCTTGGGGAAATCTGACAACGACACAGGGGGGAGGGAAGCGAGCAAGAAGGAGAATCAGCGAAACAGAACAAATGTGCGACGTGCTCCTAATAGGAGGAGCAGAAATAAGAACTCGGGGGGAAGAGAGCAAGAAAAAGAAAGAGGGGGATACATTATTGAAAACCCTGAGAATACAACAAGAAGACTGTATGAGTTCCTTTTGCTCTGGTGTCTTTGTGTGTAGTGATTTCTCCCAGATCATTAAAATGAAAAGCCTGTGTGTCTGCGCTGTTCATGCATGACGCCAACAAGTCTTCTGTATGTGTGTGTCTGTGTGTGTGTGTCTGTGAGCAAGGTCCTATCTAAACAGGAAGCGGTGGGTCTGTGGGAATGGCAGAACTGCACAGATCATGAAACAGGAGATGAGAGAAGAAAGGAGAGAGTGCTTTTAACCCTCGTACAGCATCTCCAGCACCACACACTACACACTTATGCTTGCTTTATCATCAGTCCGAATCAGTTATGGGCTTTCCAATTTGTTTATTAACATATTTATATCCCCTGGCTTATAACATCAATGTGCAATCACAATGTATAGGTGCAATAATGTTCAAACTGATGTTAATTCTTTGTGTTTTTCATCATTGTGCAATTTAGGCGTAAGTTTTAAGCCTAGTGATAGAGATCAGTAAGTGATGTTGCTTTAAACTGATGGTGTTGATTCTGGTGTCAGTTCCTTTATCCTTACATCCCCTTTCTTCTCACAAGAAAGAGATTAGATGCTAAGAAGGGAGAAGGAAATGACAAAGCACTACTGCAGCCCATACGCACAGGCAAAGGCTAAAAATGAAGACCTGAGCTCTGGCATAAAATCTCTCTAGCTATGTCTTATGGAATGGGGACTACACTACCCAGCATGCCTCTGTCATCTCTGTCTTCCCTGGCATCCCTCGGGAGTCTTTATGGAGGAGACGCCATGTTAGCGCCTCATTGTTCCTGCAGCTTTCTCTTCAGTTTTCTGACCCTTGTGAGAGGTCATGTGACCTCCTAACCAGCATTTAACAGCATCAAAAATATAACAGAGAACATCATCATCATTCTTGGTTAATATTCATGGGTATGGACATGAAGTAAATCTTTATACTTATATATAGAGTGTATAAGTATGCACGTGTTTGTGTGTTAACTGTGAGGGTGGAAAAAAAAGCCACAGCTGGAGACAGCATGAGCAGGAGGTTGAGCCGTGGGTGAGGTCGCTCTCCAAGGCAAACGGCAATAAGCTGCCTCAATCTTTTTCCCTTCACAGAAAGATGAAAAGGAGATGATTTCCCCCCTTTTGAACCCCCGCCTTACTCCTCTCTACCCATCTTCCCTATTTTCCACATCTCTCCATGTCGACCTACTTTCCCTCCTCCCCTACAGGGCCAGATCTCAGCGCCGGGTGCTTCAATCACTCACGTGATGAATCCCTCTCATCTAAAGCTCTGACTGAAAGCCGCCGATCATTTTTCCAGCTGGAGAAGACATGACCGGAGCCATCGTTCCAACCAATAAAGGCATATCTGTGTAGTCCGTGTGCTCTCTGAGGTACCGTGTGGGCATGGGGAACCAACAGAGGCAGTTTGGTGCCTGATTGGCAATTTTTAACCAGTTTTCTCTACAAATTTAGTCCAACTCTCTGAGACTCCCCTGTCTGAAAAGGAGGGTCGCTTCCTTTGAGATATGTAATGGCAGACACTCTATCCTTTCACACTGCATCTCACACAACACCATTGGACAGCTGAACACGCTCAGAGGCACGTTACTTCACACCATAAAACACCAGCCGTCTCTCATTCTTTACCCCTCCACAAAGAATAAAAGGAAGTGGTTTCCCCCTTCACACACTCCCCTCTGTATATCTTCCACACTGACCTATTTTCCCTTTAGACAAGAGCTAACAGATGCCTGGCTAGCGTCTCTCTGATAGACACAGAAAAAAAAAAAAAAAAAACGCCATCCTTCCCACTCACAGAACAGGGCCAATTATGCTCTCTGGGTTGCCAGAGAAATCTGAGGCTAATAACAAAACCTTAAATCTTTCCCTTGCAAACTATAGGCACCACTATTAAACACAACATCATTACTATTATTGCCAAAAATATTGGAATATCATTGCACTCAAAATCCCTGAACAGTTCCTTCAAGGTCCTACAGTCATCTCACATTACTATGAGAATAATAAATAACCATGAGAATAAGCAGAACAGTTCACTGATACAAAATATGATACATATTACAATGAGCACATTAATATAAACTACTATAAGATCTTCTGACCAATCAGAATCAAGAATTCAATGTGGTATAATTTCATCTACTGTATTTAGATTTGGGTTTGGTAAACACACAGCCTACTCACTTGTAAAGCCTATAGCATGTAATTTGCAACTCATCATTTCGATTAAATCACTGGCAGTATTAAACCACTGTATTAAACCACTGTAAACCGCTGTGGGTTTTGGAGGAGGGTCAAGGAAGAGCGACATTAAAACACTAAAGCAGCATGCTCAGATCTCAGAGAAGGACATGACAAGCTTTTAGAAGTCAAGGTGTAACACATAGGAGCATATACTGACCTTCCATTTTATTAGTAACACTTGTACACATGCACATTCATGCAGTTATCTAATCAGCCAATCATGTGGCAGCAGAACAATGCAAAAAAATAATGCACATACAGGTCAAGAGCTTCAGGTCATGTTCACATCAATAATAAGAATGAAGAAAAAGTGTGATCAGTGTGACTTTAACCATGGCACATATGTTGGTGCCAGATGGGCTGGTTTGAGTATTTCAGAAACTGCTGAGCTCCTGGGATTTTCACCCACAACGGTGTGTGAAACTGTCACAAACTGGACAGCTGAAGACTAGAAAAAGACAAGGTGATTTGTTTTCTAATATTTAACTGTCCAGTGTGGGTGAGCCTGTGCCCATGATAGACTCAGATTCCTGTTCTTGGAGTGGAACGCAATGTGGTCGTCTGCTGTTGTAGCCCATCCTCAAGGTTCGATGTTTTGTGCATGCTGAGATGCTTTTTTGCTCACCACGGTTGTAAAGAGCGATTATATGAGTTACTGTATCTTTCTTGGCAGCTTGAACCGATCTGGCCATTTTCCAATGACCCTCTTTTAATCAGCCAGGCGTTTCCACCCACAGAACTGTCGTTCAGTCAATGTAATTTGTTTTATGCACCATTCTGTGTAAACTCTAGGTACTGTTGTGTGTGAAAATCCCAGGAGATCAGTAGTTTCTGAAATTCTCTAACCAGCCCATCTGGAACCTTTAACCATGCCATGGTTAAAGTCACAGAGATCACACTGTTTCTTCATTCTGTTGTTTGACATGAACATTAACTGAGTCTCTTGACCTGTATCTGCAGGATTTTATCCACCATGTTGCTGCCACATGATTGGCTGGATAACTGCATAAATGAGTAGATGTACTGGTGTTCCTAATAAAGTGGATGGTGAGCATATATGCATGTGTGTCTGTCTTTCTGCGTATGTACGGTCATATCTTCCCACCTCTCTCTGCCACACGGGGTTGACGGTGTTGCAGACGATGCCTGATCTTTTCTCCTGGCCATGGTGAGGTAAAGCAGGGAAGATGCTGTGTTTGCCGGGGTGGATGGCGATCTTCAGGTAGGGGTCCGGGTTGAAGAACATGCCCTTCTTTAAGCCTGTCGCCTGGAAATCTGAGTGCATGCACACACAAACACACACACACACACACACACAAGCACATGACACAAGAAATACAAAGAGGAAAGAGCTTCACTCAGAAGTCAAGCAAATTAAATGCCTAAGGTAAAGAAAGCTGAAGAGTTTTAAATGCACTCTTCTGTTGGTTCAGCGTTTGGCTCATCGCCGCCATTAATGGTGCAAGTGTTTACGTGAGTGTGTTTATGTTGCTCTACTCCGGAGGGAAGCCGTGGCGTGTTAGGATTTGTAAGTGAAAGATTGCAGTGGTGATCGATAACAAGCGTCCCTCAGGAATCACTAAAAATAGAGGTGAACTGAAAATTTATCTAACCTAATTACTCTCTGCTAATTGGAAAGCGTGCTCAAGGCAGTTGCTATGGTAACACACTCCATGCTTCGGGTGGTGCGTACCTGACAGAGAGAAGCTGATGAGTCTTCGGCTGCCCTGACTCTGAGGCACGTCGTCCACGGCAACCGGCTTGAACACCTGAGCGAGGGAGGGAGAGACAGAGTGAAAGCGTGCGAGACAGAAACAAAGAGTGGGTGAGAAGAGAGAGAGAGAGAGAGAGAGAGGAAATGGAGAAAGAGAGACAGATTTAGATAAGAGCAGCATCAAGTCAGCTCACCAGAGAGAGAGAAAACTTTAGAAATCCCCTTACCTAAGTACCCTACCCAACCACCACCACCACACGCACACACACATTCTGCAGAAACTGAACTAAAAACCACAGTGAAATCAGAAACATACAAACCACTTGACCAACAACATCCTGTGCTGCTTTTAGTTTCCAGGTGTATGCAAAACAATTATTTTATCACATCGAAACAGCTCATAATGCACGTCCTATACATCAAATCCTTGATTACATATTAATGTGGGCATCCTCTATTTTCAGAAGGACTAATACACAAGGACTCTTCGATAATTCTTTGTGATGGTTAAGTAAGATTTGAGACGAAAGTGTGAGAGATCAGAAATAAACCACAGGCTGCCTGAAGTTGAGCTGATATTAATAGACTCATACGATCGGTCTGTATGCAACCCAGAGGCCTAGTCCTCACTCAGAAGGAGGCAGATTATATTGACTAAGGCATCGAAAGGAATTTTTTTTTTTCACTGTTAACTGTAGATTATTTTCATTTTTTATCTGTTCTGCAATAAAATTTTTTTATCTGTTCAGTAATAAAAATCGTCCTTCAGTGTTACCCGATGATGATGATAATGATAATGCTGTGTCTGTACTGGAAAAGCAAACTGATGGAGTATGTAGTGGAAGGTACAAGTACAGGTTAGAAGTTTGGTCATTGGTGTTGGGAAGCACACAGTGCACACACGCTCACCGGCGCTGAAGGGTTCCTCACGGTCACACTGGGTGTTGTGGCCCTCAAAGCGCCGCTCACCCCGTGGTAGTACTTAAAGCAGATCTTCGTCTCAGCTGAGAAGAACAGGAAGAGAAGAGGTTAAAATTTGCCACCTACTATTTAGCACAGCGGTTGCTCAGTGTTTAAGTTCTGTGAAAGACATCATCATGAGAAACTTAGTCAAGCCAAGCTGTTGGGTGTTGTACCCAGGCTGACCCTGTGGTCTGACCTCAGCTTCCCTAATAAAGTCTTTATTAATACTGCAAGTCATGGTAATAATTAAGAATGCATTACCATGATGTTAATACTTAACTATTACCATTATTAATGGTTATTCATATATGACTCAGTTGGCTGTTAATGTATATGCTTCATGATTTCCTGATGCGCTAAAGATTAGAAACATTATGAAAGCATTACTGACATATTAATATATGCTAACTTGTGGACCTTATAGCAAAGCATTACCATTTTAAACATTTACTAACTTCCTACAGCTTCAGAAGCACTGGGATGGAAAGGTACCACTTATGTAAAGTGGGCACAGCCACACAGAAATCATCAGAGCTGCCAGTCAAATGTGCAACAGGTCTATGATGAGAGAGGGTCCCTTTTGAGATTTTTGAATAAACACTCTACAGCCTTGTACTTTCCCATTAAATTTCCTAAACACATCAGAAAAACTACCAGAATTCTTTTTTTAAACACATTCAACAAAACGCTGTCATGAGTTCGAACGAGGATCAGCGTTTGTTATGGACTAAGTGCTGAGTGTTGTGGCTAAAATTGAAACACACACACACACCCACACAAACCTGCACACACCTTTAAATAGATTACTTTACAGCTTCACTAATTCTGCACTGCTGAAGACTGCCAGCAGGAGCACTTCCTGTTAGCAACATGGCTGATTGATAGGACAAAGGCAGGGGGCATGTGGTCAGCACTGACTCTCTGTCTCTCTCTCTCTTTCTCTCTCTCTCTCTCTCTCAGAGCTGTGGATGAGATTCAGAGCATGGGGAGTGTTTCACCCTCAAGCTCAATGTGAACTCCTGCATTACAGACATAGTCATCGGCTAACCTCCTTGTCTCTCATGTAGCAGTAATACAGCAGTGTGTTACAACAGACAGAGATGTGTGCGCTCCACGCAACGTGCCATATGGGGTGATAAATCATTGTCGTAGCACTAAAGCAGCTGCTGTGACGGCCTGCTTTTCTGCAGCATCATACTAATGCTAGCATACCATAGCTAAGATGCAGCCACCATTATTATTGGTGGCATTATTTATTTAAGAGAATTCGAATGAATGTACACTATGAGTTACTAAGATAAAGAACCGCAGACACAGATGTGAAATGTACTGAATCATCTGTCTGTAGACTGCAGACACATCTCTGAGCCTTTCAAACGGTGCTCAAAAATAGGTCTAGGACTTAGAGAGGTAAATATTTACCGGATATCCTGTCAAGCTAGCTCATTTTAGCTGGCATTAGCAATAAATATTATGAATATTTATGAATATAACTTAAAATTCCTCTCAGAAATCTTGTCAAGTTTGTTTGTATTAGATAGCTAGCTAGAGTTAACAATCAATCTTTATGTACATGGCTTCAAAATTAATTGAGAAGTCTTGTCAAGGTGTTAGCTCGTTGGCTAGCATTCCCAATAAAGATCCTGTCAACATACTGTAGCTTAGGTTGGACAGCTAGTTAGAGTGGCGATGAATATGGTAAACATGTAAAAATATGACTTAAAATCCTCTCAGAAATCCTATCAGCTTTTGTTGACCAGCAGCTAGCTAGAAATTGAAAAAAATTAATTTGACTTTAAATTCCTTTTAGAGATTCTGTTAATTAGCTAATTTTAGCCAGCATTAGACGATTATGAACATACTCTCAGAAATCCTGTCAGGAATTGTCATGTTAGCTAGCTAACTATCATTAGAAGTCTATATCACTGGAAGACTAGCATTTTTTAATGACTTGAAAGCAGCTAGCTAGAAAATGATCAAATTTTTCTGAATATGACTTCCTTTTCGAGATTCTGTTAATTAGCTCATGTAAGCTAGCATTAGAAGTAAGGATTATGAAAAGTCTCTCAGAAATCCTGTCAGGTTAACTTATGTTAGCTAGGTGGTCAGTATTAGCAGAGGAGATTATTAAAAGAAAAACTTTTCTCAAATATCCTGTGAGGTTAGCTTATTTGCTAGCTTGCAAAGGCTATGAACATTTAGGAATATCACTTAGAAATACTCTCAGAAATCCCGACAAGTTAGCCAGCTAGTTAGAATTAGCAGTTATAGTAAAAGTTAATAAATATGACTTATATATGCACTCAAAAATCATGTCCTGTATGCTTATAAGCCAGATAGCCTGCAATATCATTTAAAAGTTATTAAAATTTCTTAAGTTAAAAATTCATGATAGCTAGCTGGGTAGCATTAGAAAATGACAAACATTAATATGGTTTAAAAAATAATCTCAGAAATCCTGATAGGTTATGTTTTTTCAGTTAGTAGTTAAAGTTTGCTCAGAAAATTTTGAATATGATTTAAAAATTCCCTCAGAAATTCTATCACTTTAGTTCATTCATGTGCATATATGAATTTCAATGTGACGGACTGAAGTCCCATCCAAGTTGTATTCCCGCCTCATGCCCAGTGTCCCTAGGATAAAATTAGGATCTACCACGATCTTCACCAGGATAAATGGTTACTGAGGCTGAATGAATGAATTTCAGCAGCTTTTTTCATTCTACTTGAAAATGTCCATAAAGTATGTACATAAAGAAGCACCAACATTTCTGTCTATGGCCCTCATGCGCTTCTGCTCAGAGCCTCTCTCAGTACACAAAGGCGCGTCTAATGAGGTATTGCACTGTGCCACAGAGGGACTGTGCGTGAGTATGGAATGAAATGTGGACCCCAGCTGTGAGACAGGTGTTAAAAAAAGCCAGTCATACTCAAGTGTATTATAGCACTCAGTACTCAGAGTCGACTGCTCAGAGCAAGCTGTGTGAGTGGACATGGTGTGTTTGTTACCATGGCAGCTATGTAGAACATAGTAATGTCCTGCGGTCTTCATGCTTGGGTAATAGCGCATCGAGATCAAACGCTTATCATCCTTACACAAGCCTGCATGTCACACTGTTGCCTCAAAAATAGGCCTATTGGAAAATACATACTGTGTGCATGTGTGTGGGTGTGTCTGTGTGTGCGTGTGTGTGTAAGACAATTCACTTACGCTCAACAAAGTAGGAATTGGCTTCAATCTTCCACACGATCTGGCCTTTGTGAGAGCCATTCACTCCGCGGTTCTTATAGTCCAGAAAGTTCTCTGACAGCACCTCATCTGAAAAAGAGAAAGGAATCCATATCAACATACCATACATCTCTGAGGGAAACAAAATGATGTAATGATAACGTGGGTCCCTAATTCCAAGCACATGTATTTCAGCAAACAATTCATTTTTATTTATAATACAGCCAGTTGCTGCAGTCTGTGTTGGCTAGAAATGTGACAACAAATGATTAATGGATTTGTGTTTGTATCGGATTCAATCCAATCTCAGTCGCTCACACAGGCCCAAAGAAACAGTGAGACAGTGTGATAGAAGGTTGAGGGATTACAGAGCTATAAAAGAGAGAGAGAGCGAGAGAGAGAGAGAGAGAGAGAGAGAGAACAGATTTACTGTTCCTTATAGACACCCAGATCCAGGCTGCTTTCTTCACACCTTTTGATTTCTCATCACTCACCGATGAGATACATTCCAATCCAGTCTCCAGCATCCACCTCTTCCTTGATGTCCCATGTGAGTGTGATGTCCGGAGACTGGCCGATGGCGTAGTTTGAGGTGCTGGCGGTCAGTGTGGAGCGACAGTGTGATGTCACCAGGTCCGTATCGCTGGTGGAACGCGGCAGGGCGGCTGCCAGCTCCTCATGCTCGCCGTTCTGGAAGTCCACACTGGGGAAGTGCTCCGGGTTGAAGCTGTGCCGGATAGGGTCTTTGCTCCGGCGCCGGGCCTGGGACGAGCGAGACGGTGAGGCCATGGCCGCCAGCCCGAGAAAGCGGTTCTGGTACAAGTTCTAATGAGGGAAGAAATAGAGGAGGTGATAAGAGAAGTATATGGTACACACACTCTAGTACAATTCATTTAGCACTCCTGACCTAAATGACTGAAATTAAGCAGAGGAAGTGAGAATAGTCTAGGAGGAAGCAGTGGATTTGAAACAGGAAGGTTAGAAAATTTTTTTTAAAAAACGGAAGGCTAGCCAAGTGTTTGGTTTCCATCTTTGCGTTGCGTATGACCCTGTTTCAGCCCCTTTCCTGTTATTAGTTTGTTGCCCTATTGTGTTCACCTGTTTTGTGTTTGACAGCTATGAAGAGAGAACCAGGACTATTTTACGGAGAAAAATTGATCCTACTGGCATGGGCTAAAGTATTCTGACAATAGAAATATGGCATAGAAATGAAATGACTGCAAAGCACTCCATTTATTCACATCTGCAGAAATGGCTTTAGAGATTTTTGTCAATTTGGGAATACTAATTGTGCTCTTCCTATTTCTTTGATTTGTCTTTTCTCACATTGTCCACCTGAGACTATGTAAAACTAATAGGGCTATTAAAGGTCCACATTATTCTAATTTTCTCAATATCCCCCTTTACTACATGTGCTGCTCCTGGAACTTTAATCACTTTTTGCCCTGTGGAACTGAGGCTTGCCTGTTCTTCAATAAAGATACTGACTGAATCGTATTGGAAATAATGTAAAACGCACTAATCAGGCAGAGAGCAAGTGTTTTAGGGCACATTTTCTCGTAGTAGTCTATTTGCCAAGTACAAATCACAGTGAAATCGATTAATTCTGGTGAATTGGTTTCACAACTAATAAATTTAAGTGTACCAGGAAATAAAAAAAATGTTTACCCTATATACTCTGTATACTCACACGATCGCTGTAGAACAACTGTATGATCATCAGAGCATTCCTAATAATCTGTTCTCTCTCTCTTTTTGAGTCTGGTTCTTCTCAAGGGTTCTTCATCACATCGTCTCAGGGAGTTTTTACCTTGCCATTGCCGTCTCTGGTTTGCTCACGAGGGACCTAAATCTACATCCAGATTTCTGTGAAGCTGCTTTATGAGAATTTATGCTGCATCAAGCATCCACTAAAACACACACTCTTTCAATCCACACACTTCTGAAGACCTTTAAATAGCTGTCCTACTCTTTCCTCTATTTGTCCGTCTGTCTGATGAAGCGGCTTTCAGATTCTGTGTGTGTGCCACAGCCTGCCCTTCTGTCTGCATGGCTCTGTATTGTGTGGTGTAAACTGCTTGCTCTGAATCTGAGCCTCGAGCGCTCTCTTGGCTATGTCAGACTATTTCTCGTCTTGTCTTCATCTGCTCCGTCTGGAAGCTCTGAGTAAACTGTCTTCTTCTCCTTCTGTGGCTTAGTTTCTTTGTCTTGTGCTGCCAATTTGATTAACATTTTTTAAAGGAATATTTCGCCTAGCAATGCTAACGCAGAGAAAAATCAATGAATGACAAGAGACGCTAAGTAGCAGGGTTGCATTCCCACAGTGCAATCGCACATTAGCACATCTTATTAGTCATTTTTGGCTGCGTTTGCCATCCTCCTGTCCTTGTGTCTGGCGCAGAGAGGAAGAAGGAGAAGAAGAAAAGGAGTAAGACATATCTTTCCATTGTGCAGCCTGCAGAATGAGTATGCGTAGGGGTGTACAGTGATGACTCAACATGAAGCAAGTCCTTGTCAATCTTCTACCTCTTTACGAAGTGCTCTAAAAAAAAATTCAGGAAGTGTCTTAAAGAGAGCATGCTCTTTGGATAAAGATTCTCGAAGTGCTTTTAATTGGTCCTTGAAATCCTAAAAGACTCAAAATCACCATTTAGGATGTCTCTTCACATTCACAAAGGACTAAATCAATCTGCTTTGCTAGCCTTCACACTCTAAATGACACGAATACAATTTTTACAATCAGGCTAATGAGATCATCATATCAGGTTAATACCATCTGACCTTTCAAAATTAAAATAAAAATTCCTTCCATGCTCTTGGCTTCCTGTGCAATAACACATGTGGGTCTGCCTGCCAGGGTTAATGCCACATGCATGTCAAAAAGCTGAGACCTTGACCGGCACTGATGGGAATGTCGCTCTATAGCCTTAGGGCCAATTTGTGTACACGACACACTTTATGTAGCTCACCTTGGTCAATATTGTGTTGCATTGTACATGTGTATGGATAACCGTATGAATAAGTAATAAATTCCGAGACCATTTCTGAGACCTTTGATTCCATTCAAGGCTGAATTTAAAATTCTGCATATTGATCAACTTCCACTCATTTTAGAAGAAGGTACAGAAGAAGAGAAAAAATAGCAGCTAGCTAAAAATAAGCTTAAGAAGGCTCAGAAAGTAAAAAATATAATTAGTGAACAGCATGTATTAAAATTTCCATGAGAACTGTTAAATGATGTTCCTGAAGCCACAAGTCCTGGAGAAGTGCTACACTACCCGCAATCCTAAAGTGACCCATGTCTATTTAATTCATAGTCTAATAGTAGCTAGCTAACTACCAAACTAGCTAGCTGTTTAGCTATGCATGTTTAGTCAGTAAAGTCGCATTTAGCAGCCATCTTGACAGCTACATCCAACCATGCAAGTCCAAGCTCAAATCTACTTGGATGGAGAGCGACCTGTTCACCAGAAGTAGATCAACAAAATGACCTTTAAAACATGGATTTCAAATGGCTGTTAAAGTCAAAATGGCATGGTCTTTCGCTTAAATTCACACGTACATACACACACACACACACACGCACAAACACAGACAAAAACAATTTTCAGGTTGCAGCGAATGCGTGTTTCTCCATAATTAACAAAGCAAAGCTGTATATCTGCAAATGCGTCCACGTAAGAATCGGATAGGCCACATGTTTTCTGGTAACGCCTTAACCAACAAGGTGATTGGCTGTTTTTACTGGAGGGGCGGGATTTGATGCAGCCACCATTTTGAGTTGCCTTATTCATATTTTTCTGGTTTAGCTACTTGGTGTAGTGCTAGCCGGCAAGTTGTATGTAATATATTATTTTCTGAAGCTAGCTATTCATGTTTTTGTACAGCCCCTAACTAGCTAGTTTAACAACTTTAGTAAATGGTTAGGCAATGTTTGAATGTTTAAAATATTTTTCAACTCATTTAATTCTGGTGCATACAGTGGAAAGAAAAAAAATAACAAAATTAGAGTTGTATATATGTTATAAAACAATTTGTACATAAAACTAGTGTGTATATGTTAATTACACATGGCTAAAATATACAATATTTAAAATAAAAGTGTTAAAAATGTGTTGTTGTTTTTTTTTAAAGCAGTTACTTCAGCTGATCAGCGCTCCCTGGAGGACTAGTAGTTAGGCCACAGCGCTCTCAGCGTTGTGGCCCGGGTTCAATTCCCAGCCAGGGAACCAACCCGCATGCAACAGTGCGCTCTCAGTGCCAGTCCCAAGCCCAGATAAAATTGGGGAGGGCTGCGTCAGGAAGGGCATCCGGCGTGTGCCAAAACAAATATGTGCCAAATCAAATACGTGGCCCAATGATCCACTGTGGGAGCAGCTGAAAGAAGAACAACAGCTTCGGTTTGTCAGCGCCACACTGCCGGGACACTAGAGGCTTTCGAAGGTGACACATTGCAGCGAGCAGCAGGCAGAGGATGAGGTGAGGTGGGGGTTATAGCAGTGGCCATAACACTGCTCAGAGTCAGCAACACTACCAGCAGGATGCCAAACACACACATGTCATGGGTTACAATCTGACTGAGATCAGCAGAGCCTGTGTGTGAGGAAGGCACAAATATAATCATAAAGTGCTTTATTACAGAGATGTAATATTGATTATTATACTGTATTTGACCAAAAGCACTCAGAGGACGGCTATGAATAAAATTAGAACAGGTTAAGTGTTAACCTTAAGCCTTTTCAATGTAACAAAAATAATGTTGTACTCACAGCGCTGTATTGATTCCATTTTCAGAGGATTTTACAGAATTCTTGCCTCCTTAAAAAATACTGAATCTTCATAATAGTGTACTTGTAAACAGCAATCCAGTTAGCTAGCTACCTTGTGTTTTGTATTTCATTCGTACACTTTTTCTGACTGCCAATAATTCACTGCACACAACAGACTTTGAACATCAACTTAACATACGCTCTCTCTCAGAGTAATCGCATTTCAGATCATTACTACGAGAGCTAAATTAGTGAGCACCCACTAACAAGAGATCCATTACTGGGCCAGTCTGGCCTGACTTCATTTGTCCCACAAGATAACATTATTTGTCTATTTTTAGTCTTAGATGCTCTGCCAGTGGGTTTCTGATCATCTTTTATTTTATTTTATTTTTCTGGCCACAAGCTTCAGAATCTTTAATGCTGTATCTTTAATCTCCGCACTTCCGTACACTAGTTTCCAGCAGGAAAACAACCATTTGAACAGGGTGACGCAATGAGCTTTTTAGAGTAGGATATAGTCACTGGACTGGAAATGTTGACGGAATCCCAGCTTTAAAAGTAAGTAAAGTTGCTTTGAAACAGTTAGTGGTACTGATGAGATGCTGACGTGCTACAGGAAACAGTCTGTGGTTGGTCATCTGCCATGCCAGTCAAATTGCCTCTTACTATGAAAGTACACAAGAAGCCCCTTGGCCACATTTGAATGAAAATATTAGACTTGCCTAGCGCATCTGGTCCATTTTTTGTCCCCTAAATATTTGTCTTTTTTGGTTATATCAAAAAAGGTTATATAGCTGGTGTTTTGATGATGGTGGTGGAGAACGCTAACTAATCCGTCGCTCCAAAATCTCCCATAAGTGTTCGACTGGGTTGGAATCTGGTGAGTGTGAAGGCCATATCATATGATTTCCACCATTTTCATCCTCATCAAACCTTCCAGTGAACCCTCGTGCCCTGTGGATGGGGTGGGGTCATCCTGGAAGAGACCACTCCCTTAATAAGGATAGAAATGTTTAGGGAATTATAGGATAAAGGTGACTGGTCAGAAAAAATGCAATACTGATTTGCAGTGACGCTTCATGTTACGAGGATAAGTGGACCCGAACTATGCCTGAAAAACAAATAAATAGGTTTTCCTTGAATTTGTTACTTGTCTGTAAACATGTAGAGTATAAGTGATTTGAGTTTAGCACAAATTCTGGAAGAAATAACAGAATCTGTAGTCAGTATGCATTAACAAACTGTTGCTTTTAATGCCAAATATAATTTAATTGGTTTAATATGCAATCAGAATGAAAACTGTTCTATAGGCTAATACAGATTTCTTGAGACATGTTCACGTACAAGAACATTAAACTAAGATGTATATATATTTACTACAAACTACTGAAACTAAGCACCATCAATCCACTAGCTTGGATGTGATTCTGTTTACTCGTGCGCCACTTTGGATAAAAGCGTGTGCCAAAACCAACACACGTAATCGTTAAGGTGACTTCTGAATCGTTCAAATTTCACCCATTATGTCCTGTATTAACCCTTTTTTATACCTCTCTTCCATTTCCAGATAGTGATTTCCTACATTAAGCTGTACCGTGCTGTAATCAACTGTGGGCGGTTTGTATGTACAAGGGTAATAGAGGCTTTACGAGTGCGCCTCACAATCACGCCAGGCCCGGATAAATTAATTATGATCATTCAGCATCCAGGAGCAGACTGCGTTAAGCCTCACTTAACACACTCCCATGTTTCCTGTCACAAGGGTTCATTACTCGTATAGACACACAGGGTGAGGGGAGCTGGCACACGGCCTGCTGGGAGTTCATCAGTGGGGTATTGAGGAAAGATTCGAACTCTTTTTCTCAGGATATATAAAGAGTAAAGTGGTCTATACTAATATCCTAATATCAGTCAGGCTCTGAAGTCAAGTGGTGTCCAATCTTACGCTCAAAGCTCCAGTGTGGCCATGCAGAAGACACACCTACTTCCTGATCAACTGATAAACAGGTGGAACCAGGTGTGGCTCCTGATTGGCTAGAATGAAATACTGCACACTGGACATCCCTGCTCAAGTCTCATCATCCTGAGGTAATCATCAATCACAGCAATTGAAGAACTGGAGCTTTACTGTTGCTCTTGATTCAACAGATCCAGTGTTGACTAGTACATTAGTGCTGAAATAGTCACTGAGTTTTGTTTTGTCATCTCAATCTTTCTTTTTTTCTGCATTCATACAAATTCAATACAAATACAAAGTAGTATTTATATTGTTTACATATGCTTGTCCGTTTCGCTGTATCAAAACGTTCACTGCGCGAGAAAAGCACGCTTCGCTAGCAAGCTAGGAATTAAAACGTCTTTAGGCAGACTGAACGTTTTAACAGCTGTGTTTGTGAAACCTTATTTTCCTAAAATGATCTTTTCAGAGAGCGTAGGAGAGTTTAGAAAGTTAAAAATAACTCATTTACCTTTGTTTTGAGGAAATATATTTATGTATTCTTAAAGTTGAGGTGACAAACTATGTTATAGGCAGAAAAACCCAATTTTGGTCAATAAATGATTTGTTTTTTAGTGTTTTGCTCAGAATCCATCTGTCATATATTTTGGGAAAACACCTATTTTATATCTGAACTCAATTCTAAATTTTTAACCAGTCTTTGCTTCATGAAAATAGCTTTTTATCTAGATTTCTTTTCATATTTCTCAGGGTGAATATGTTGGAGTTTGAGACACAGCTTATACATAAGCAATGTATGTGTGTTACCATTTCAATGAAATATGATATTTTCTAAAAAAAAAAAAAAAAAAAAAAAAAGTCCAGACTGGAAATGTATTATATAATTAAAGTTAACTGAATTATTTATGAGTTATAATTATCAGAAAATAAGGCAGAGAGTGGAGAATCCTATTCCTATCCTATTCAATACTTGGTTTTTTTCCCACTTTATTAATTAATTTTTATCGCTTTTAATCATTGCTCTGATGACGCCTAATTGGCCATTATTTTCTCAAAATGTGAGAAAAATCTGAAGCAAATCGTCTGTTTACAAAAAACAGGTTATTATGTGCGTCAAATACAGAACAGTTCAAGCCAATATCAGTCTGACACCAAGATCAATGAATTCCTACCTAACATTCTCCCTAATTTTCTCCCTCTTTTTCTTTCCTCCACTCCTGTTCTTTACGTATTTCAAAGCCAGGAGGTGGAGGCGGAGATCTCTAGAAGCTGGCTGCAGAGCATCAATACATGTGCCCTCGTTTACTAACCTCAGGTCACCTAATCCACTCTCTCTCTCTGTCTCTCTCTCTACCTCTCCATCACTGTTTCTCTTGCCCTCCTTTTCTTTCCCACAGTCTTTATTTCAGTGAAAATCGCAGCGCCTTGCTCTCGTCAGCGTCTCTCTGTGTGACTCATGACTCCATGCATATTTAAAGTGTGTGTGGACAGAATGGCTGAGTGTCTCTCTCTGACCTATAAAATGCAGCTGCACGACACACATCGCTCTTCACACACACACACACGCCACTTCTTCATGTATTCGACAACCAAATCTCTATCAAACAGCTTTCCAGAGCGTTCAACTGGCAGCTCAAAATCCTATTCAGGATTCACAGACTTCCTCTCAGCTCTAGCGGTCTTTAATTCAGCCGTGCAATTCAGACGCTCTACTACAACGTGTGTCGGCCAGGGAAAACCCTTCACCTGGTGAAATTTTGACATTGCATATAGTTCTGAAAACTACAGGCTTTCCTGATCAAATTCTAGCACTCAAGTCAAATTCTAGCACTAAAAGTGAAAACCGAGACGCTCCGCCCACGTAGCTTGATCAAATGGTAAGAAAACTCACACTTAGCTAGAAATGTTTTAGTAAGTTTCTCAAGGATTCCTTATTCAACTTGATCTGTGCAGAGTTAGAAAGTAGCGTAAATAAAAATAGTTACACTGTAGCTGTAGCTTGTTGATAGCTGTAGCTTGTTGATAGTCGTACAACTGTCCCCTGTTACAACTGACCCCACTCTCCCTTAGCGTTTATTCGTAAACCACCTTTTAGAGGGTCAATAATGCAATAAAAAGCAAAGAATGCAATCAGCTTTGCTCAAGAACATCACTGCAAGACATTTATGGGTCACTAGCCAAATACATAGGCACGTCCATCTTCTAAACCTACGTTAAAATGAATTCTTATTCATGCATAAAATAAATTCTAACATTTTAATAAAGGGAAAAAAGTGTGAAAATTGGTTGTTTGAAGTGTGTTATGTGCCAGGATTTGTATTAACTTTGTTAGCAGTGTGAGCCTACTGTACTAGCTACATACACACACACACACCCCGACAATATGGCAACACCATATACCTATATATATATGTGTATATATATATATATATATATATATATATATATATATATATATATATATGTATATATATATGTATATATAGGTATATGGTGTTGCCATATTGTATATATGTATATATATATATATATATATATATATATATATATATATATATATATATATATATATATATATTTGCTATATATATAAAACACACTAATCAGTTTGAAAATTAGCTGTTTGAATTACATGTTACGTGCCAGGCTTTGTGTTAGCTATTAGCACATACTAGCTACAAACACTCTGCTATTATCTTCCAAGCTTTATTTTTCTTCAGAATGTCTCTATACACATTTAACGAGAGGTCGTATATAACCAGATAAAATGAAAACACAGAACGTAGGAACTAATTGCCAGTAGGCCCTAAAGATGTGAAAGGGGGAATGAAGAGTTGTTGTACCACATGCGCGACAAACAACAAGCAAATTAGGTACGATGCAGTAAAGCGACAAATCCAAATGACTGGCTCGTATGATTCCTCAGATCAGTTGTATGGCTTGCGTAGTACAACACTTTTTTCATTCCCCCTCTCACAACTTTCATTCCTACCAGCTTTTAGTTTCTATGTTCTGTGGGACTTGAAAAAAGGAATAGAAACGTACAACTGTATTCTCATCTTATCGTGTTATATACAACCTCCCATTAAATGTGTACAGAGACAGTACAAAGAAAAACAAAGCTTGAATGAAAACAGCAAAGATCATTGGTGTTTCTGGAGAGTGTTTGTAGCTACAGTTAGCTTGTGCTCCTAATAGAGCATCTAACGTACAGCAAATGATTTTTCACACTTTTTTCACGTTATTGAAATATTACGCTACATTTAAGTACATTTTAAAGACAAATAAATCGGTATCCTGTAGTAAATCGTGTGCTGTAGGCTACATTTTGGCCATGACTCTTTCTCATTGTCGCTCTCTCACTCTCTCACTCTGTCGTTTGCCGCTGAAAATGAATGATCGCATGAACGTACCTTACGGAGGTAGTACGGACAAATACTGCAGTTACAAAATGTAAAATGTAATATGGAACAACAAAGTGAAAATGACTCAACATCTTCTGAGCAATCAGATTTGAAAATTCAGCAGCACTGTGGTATAAATATCTTAGTTATGATCTTCGATCTTAGCATGAGATTCGAAATGCTTTCTGTAACATTCGTGGCTATAGAAAATCGGATTTAATCATACAATCCATATTACGTAACGACTTTACTCCTCCATCCCCCATATTGATCTCCATCCTGGGTTGGTGTGTAGGCAGGTGGTTATTTTAGCAGGAAGTGCAGCAAACAAGGCTCTCTCCCTCCCCCGTCACCTCCCTCTCTCCCTCTGTGCCGAAATTAGAGCAGGATCAATACGCAGAGCATCCGAAGGCCCTACACGGAGCCTGGTCTGCATGCAGGGTCACGGCAGAATCAATGCTAATCCACGCTGCCGCAACTCTCCTCGTCAACAAACACCGGCACACTGGTGCAGCCGGACGATTAGGAATGACCTCTAGATATTTGTCCATCTTTGGTTTTTGCTATATATAGCATACAAGACTGGAGAAAACACATGCATACTTCATCATGGGGTAGGGCAATACAGCAGGGCTATTACACTGTTATGGATGTGACATTTTAACTAATATTGACTAATAAGTCCCTAATTGCCCAAACAAGCTTGGGATCAATGAGACAGTTCCCTTATATGGTCATGTGACCTTTCAGGAAGAACACAGATCCATATTCAAATGTAAACTATTCATTTATATTATTATTATTATCCCCTGTGACCCTGTGTAGGATAAGCAGTACAGAGAATAGATGGATGGATGTATAGGATTATTATTATCATGATTATTATTATTTATATTTCCCAAAAATGTTTGGGAGACTACACAAATAAAACTGTGTAAACATCATTATTCAGTTTTAAAAATGTTAATTGCTAAATTCTCGATTCTGATTGGTCGTAAGGTTGATTAATTTTCCATAACAGCAGCTTTAGACAGTAGTTCCCACTGCAAGGCAAATTGCAGGTTTATATTAACGTATATATTTACATTATGGTTTCTATAGTAACAACTATAGTAGTGTAGTAACGCAGGGATTTGTATGACAAACGCTGCACATAACCGAAGCCTAATAATAAACAGATTTTTTTTAATGTTTTCACTTAACAAATGATGTAAATATAATTGTTGATAAAGTAAGGCTTTATGTCAGAGGTAAGGTTTTCCTCCACAGGAAAGTCTTCAGGACATTGTTTCTCTGTGTCTTTTTTTTTTTTTTTGTCTTACTACCTTTAAGAGAGAGAAAAAAGAGAAACTGGTGAGGGAACGACTGTTTATAACTGCTATAACGTAAGTGATAGGATGGACATTCCACAATGTTAAATGTTACTACACACGGATTAAAAAGTAGCACGTGACAAAGTAAACACTGTACCTGATAGCAAAGTGCTTTGGCTTAAGAGGAATAAAACACTTTAGGACGTGCTGTTATTGGAAAATAATCACCTCTGGATCGGGAACAGCCCTGTTGTGCATCACGTCACCTTGTTATTGATTATTTTCCTCTAACACCATGACGTGTCGGGTTTTATACCTTACACATTCTGTATGCTACTGAGGAAAATCTGGCTAAGACATTTTTGCCTTATGGATGTGATAACTATAAAGATCACACAATTATTCATTGAAACAATGGAAATAGGGATTGAGAATAAACTTCAGTTCTCCTCAGCTTCGATTCTGATGAAATTAAGCCAAAAAAAAGGAATTAAAGAAAAAAAACCATGGAATTGACGTGGACGTACGGCATAGACAAATGATACCATTCCCTTAAAAAAATTGGTTAGTTAAATAAAGACCCAAATGGACAAAGTAATTTGTTGCTTTTTTCTTTTCTTTCCTTCTTCTTTTTCATAGTTCATAACACTTCAATTTGACGACAGTGAATTACTGGGCCTGGCCTGATTTTAAATGGCTCCTAAAGACACCCTGCTATTCATTTAGTCTTGATCAGACTTGATCTGGTGCCTAAATGCACATTATCTTACACTCAAATAATGTATTAAATACTGTCACTCTGGACAGAATCTCGATCTCTCACTTCTTTTTTTAAACATCTTTGTGTTCACTGGATAGGCCCTGATTTCACAGATGACTGAATACAAGCATGACATCATCATCAGCATACCTCAATTCCCAGCCATTGTGTAGCACCTTACAATACTGGAGAATACAAATGGCAGCCTTATTACTTTTTTTTTGTTGTTATTTATTTTAGAGCCAGCGTCAAATCATGATATGGATGTCAAATGATATTACTGATAATGCTCAATACCAGTTCAGGGTCAACACTAAAAGATCAAATTACACGCTTCACTGCTCCTGGGTTACACTGTCAACAAGTCCATCAGTATACAGGGTTATACAAGCTGTGAAACATGAATATACAGTAAACATTACAGGGAAAACAAAGCTGTGACTACAAATAGCGAAATATGTTTAAAGCGGTTCAGTGATAAGCAGAAAGTGCAACACACACACACACAAAAGCGCAGTCGACTCGAGGACCAGGAGACCTTAAGGCTAGAAATCAGCCATGCATCTGTGGTAGCTATAGTAACCGACTGGGAATTCTGGGTAAAAAAATCAAAGCATTGTTTGAAACCATGTCCAAAACGGCATCCTACACTATTAAGAAAAACGGGTTCTCAAGGGTTCTTCAGATGGTTAGCTTTCTAAATGTTTTAGCTTTCTACAGAGCTCCTGTTTAGAACCTTTTTTTGAAAGGGAAAACCCTCTGTTGTAAGGTTCCTCCTGAGTGACAAAACATACCAAAGAACCCTTTAGGAAAAATCTGTTGTCAGATTCCCACAAAGGGACAAGCTAAAGAATGCATTAGGAATGCCCTGTTGTAGGGTTCTCTCAGAGGGACAAGCTGAAGAACCATTTAGGATCCTCTGTTGTTGGGTTCTCACAGAACACACCAAAAAACCTTTTAGGACACTCTATTGTTGGGTTCCCACATAAGGACATACCAAAGAACCCTTCAGTATGCTCCATTGTTGGGTTCCCCTAGAAGAACAAACGTAAGAACGATTTAGGATGTCTGTTGTTGGGTTCCACTAGAAGAACAAACCAAAGAACGCTTTAGGATCATCTGTTGTTGGGTTCTCACAACAGAACAAGCCAAAGAACCCATGTGGATGCTCCGTTATTTAGTTCCCCTAGAAGAACAAACCAAAAACCCTTTAGGATGCTCTGTTGTTGGGTTCCACCAGAAGAACAAACCAAAAACCCTTTAGGAGCCTCTGTTGTTGGGTTCCCCTACAAGAACAAACCGAAGAACCCTTTAGGATCCTCTGTTGTTGGGTTCCCCTACAAGAACAAACCTAAGAACCTTCAGGATGCTCTGTTGTTGGGTTCCACCAGAAGAACAAACCAAAAACCCTTTAGGATCCTCTGTTGTTGGGTTCCCCTACAAGAACAAACCGAAGAACCCTTTAGGATCCTCTGTTGTTGGGTTCCCCTACAAGAACAAACCGAAGAACCCTTTAGGATCCTCTGTTGTTGGGTTTCTCTAGAAGAAAAAACCTAAGAACACTTTATGATGCTCTGTTGTTGGGTTTCCCTAGAAGAACAAACCGAAGAACCTTTTAGGATGCTCTGTTTTCAGGTTCTACTGAAGAATCCTTTAGGAGGCATTTTTTCCTATTCCATACAAACCCACAGGTGTATTATGGGTATTCTGTGCATACTATCTGTGCATCATTTTGGACACGAACCTACTGCAGTGCATTGTGGGATTTCATGAGCACCCTGGATACCCTCCAGTAAAAAAAATAGTGCACTATGTAGTGGATAGGGCGTGGTTATGGACATACAGTTTGCGTTATTACGGAAAAACGCATTCAACAAAGACAGGTTCCGTCCAAAACCGTATACTACCCTACTATGTAGCATGCTAAAATAGTAGGCTACCTAAGCACTTCGTGTATTGACACAGCCTACTACTGAGTACTGTAGTAGCCATGTAGGCTAGTTTAGGACGCATCCATTACGACTAGGAATAATAGGTCTTTATAATAGGCTTTTTTTTTTTTTTTTTTTTTACCTACTAATTAGTACGCAAGTGTGCGGTTTCGGACGTGGCCAAGGTGAGTTATGCGGCTCTCAGCTCACTCACCTGAGTCAGTATCACCTGGCGGTGAATCATGCTCCGAAAGCAGAGCTCCTCAGTCTCTGGAGGCCATGTTACTCCGTTAAACTGTCACACATCCCACAAAAGCGGCCGCTCAGCACCGCGCTAGCCTCCTGTGCTAATGCGCTGATGGAGGGATGCTACATCCTCCTCTCCCTGTTTCCTGGGTACCAGATGCTTGTGTCATTCTCTCCGCCGCTGCGCCCGCCTCCACGCCACGACCCGGGTTGCCAGATTGCACTGTTTTGACTTTTCCTCTTACGCCGCTGGCTACGTTTACATGCACATCAATATTCCGATATTAATCGGAATTTGGCAGTATTCTAACTAGTACTGAGTCATGTAAACACCACAATCCGATTATCCGATTAGGATTAAGACGATATTCTGATTCCCCAAATTCTGACTCCCATATTCCTATATCCCCTGGAATATGGCTGTTTTAATTGAAAATTTGTTGCATGTAAACACTTTATTCAGATAATCCACTGAAAGGAGATATATGCGCATGCTCAGGCCGCAAGGGATTGTGGGTGCTAACAGATGCTTAGCTGTAAGCTAGGTATTTAGGAATGGCAACTCAGGCACACTTACAGCAACCGTGTATACGCATAAAAACATCGTATTTGGAATATGGCTGCAACTCGAATACAGACCTTAAACGGAATTTGATGTACATGTAAACATATATACAAGACCTCCACGCCAAGGACAAAATGCACCCAAAAAGATGTTTTTCCATGGTTATTTTAATTTTCTCAAGGCCACAGTTCTAGGTTTCTAAACAGGTTCTCAACCCTGTTCCTTGACTACCCCTTGTCGTGCACATGTGACTGTTTGCCTGCTGCATAACACTCAACTCTGACTCAGGAAAGGCTCAGGGAAAATATTAAACTGTACAGGACAGGGGATGTTCCAGGACCAGGGCTGGGAACTTGTGCCATAGAGCTCTACACTCTCAGAACAAAAGGGTACTAAACTGTACTTTTCCATGTCGATGGAGTGGTATGCCTTTTTTTTTTACCCTTTTACCTAGAACAGTGCATTTACAAATTACACTGTTTTATCTTTAGGATGTGCTTTCTCGAAAACACAAGGTGTGAGATGAGAACACACCCTGAATGGGACACCAGTCCATTCCAGGGCACCATGCATACACACTTTCACACCTAGTGGCAATTTGGCAATTCAGAGACTCTAATCCATCTTCTCTGGAAACCAGAGAACCCAGAGGAGATCCACACGGACACTGGGAGAATATCTGAAACGCCACACACGGTTCAGAATCAGTCCAGGGATCCTGGAGCTGTGAAGCAGCTTCCTGTAATATGTTCATTCATCTTTGATCCTGATCAGGGTCGTATAGGATTCAGAGCCTATTCCAAGGAACACTAGGTGTGAGATGAGGACACACCCCGAATGGGACACTAGCTCATCACAGGGCATTATGCATACACATTTTCTAGCTAATCCAAAATCACAAAGATACACTATGGTATGCCAAACCATAGTGTATCTGCCATTTTACCACCAAGATGTGGATGAAAACCAGACCAATGAGTGTTGAAACGAGACCAATCTGGCAACCATGATGACCACCCCACCAGTGCGCGCGTGAACAGGTCTGTGGTGGGTGTCACAAGCAGTCAGTAACACATGTCCAAGCTGCATATTAAGGTCAGAAAAGCTGTTCAGCCTGTGTTTAAGCTCATCCACTTGCTAATATTTGACATTTTAGATGAGGATATGGTCAAAACCTTGTAACCAAACTGTCCTAAATAGTAGCTCTATCTCTGAAATAGAAAATATCAGTCTAGAATATTACACCACAAAAGTAAAAAAAAAAAAAAATTCACATGCTATTTTAGTTATTTATGATGGATATGTTATCACCTGAAATATATTTTCAAGTATATAAAAACAATTCTTTAACTCTAAACAGACTCTAAGTGGAAGAAAAGGCTGCTAACCAGCGCCATCTATAGGTATAATTTAAGCCCATAATTTAAACACACATCTACTTTTATTTACACTCCTAAAATATCCTACTGTCTAATATCTCATTATCCCTTTAAGACCTCAGGCTAAAAACTAGAACTACCTTGGATTAAGAACTAGAAACCTAGGTGAGATGCTTAGTGGTTAACAGTGTTGCCTCACACCTTCAGGTTGTGGATTCGACTCCCGCCTCCGCCTTGTGCGCGCAGCGCTTGCATGTTCTTCACGTGCTTCAGGGGTTTCCTCTGGTTTCCACCTCCAGACCAAAGACAGGCTGACTGGCATTTCCAAATTGTCTGTAGTGTGTGAATGGGTGTGTGTGCATGATTGTGCCCTGCAATGGGTTGGCACCCTGTCCAGGGTGTCCCCCTCCTTATGCCCCGAGTCCTCTGGGATAGGCTCCAGGCTCCAGGCTCCCCATGGCCCTGTGTAGGATAAGCGGTACAGAGAATGGATGGATGGATAGACATGTATCATCCATTTAAACTCATCTCAGCAATAATATCTCATTTTTACAAGACCTCTTTGCTGACAGTGGCTGCTAAATAAGTAACAGTGTTGAGTTTTTCAGCATGGAATTAGCAAATATGCAAAAATGTGGTTTAGCATCCATGCTAATGACACAAGGACATTATATAAAGATGTACTAATGATTTACATGACATTTTTGAATGAATAATTTACTTTCAGTCTATAATTTAGGTAATAGTGTTGGACTTTCAGAAGTGATGTCTTCAGTCATTATCACAATATCAGTAAAAATAAAGAAAAAAGAATGAGAGAATTTACTTTTCTTCTTCACATGATCGTCAGAAAATTCAGCTGATGCAACTTCCTGGTGAACGTCTTTCCACATAATTCACAGGGATGAATGTGTTCAGGCAACAGGGTTGAGTGAATGTTGTGGGACACTAAAATACACTGAAATACTTTTTTTTTTTTTTTCAGTAACCACCTCATCCTGGTCAGGGAGGTTATGGATCCAGAGTCTATTCCAGGAAAACTGGGCTAGATGCTGGAATACACATCACAGAGCCCCCCACACACACATTAACAGCTTAATTTTTATTTCAGATTTGACCTTTTTATTTTACATTTTATCTTATCAGTGTATACATGTTTTCCTTTTATCCCTAGGTTGCCACTTATAACAATATAATATATTTAAAAAATAAATACATTAGCCCAATGTATTCCTACTTAAGACCTCTTCACTAAATTCTCTTTTTTCATGTATATTTAATTTTATTAATTTTTTAATTTTATTAATTTGTCTGTCTACAATAGTAGTTTCTACTCAGTTAGTATGTAGTACTTGCTTTAAGCAATTAAATCAGTCTATTGCGTTATCACAATTTCTTGAAATAACTTGCCATTCCGTGGTTTTAATCTACAAAGCTGGTTAAGCTCTAACACGCCTCTGCATTTAAAAAAAAAATTCTTATTCTTGTATCCTGTAAGTCACACAGTCTGAAGGTGTTAACTGAAGTGGAGTTTTGTGTGACAACTTGCCAACACTGATCAAAAATCACACTAATGCATTATCAACACAGATTATTCCACAGAATTTGTGACAGGGTAGATGCTACATCCTCCAAATGTGTCCAAAATAATAATAATAATAATAATAATAATAATAATAATAATAATAATAATAATAATAATAATAATAACACCAAACACTGCAGCGGTCCATAAAATTCATTGATTTAGGCATAGAAAAATATAGAAATTTACACCACAGTGCTGATGAATTCTCGGTTTTGATTGCTAAGAACCTGCTGACTAATTTTCTGTAACAGCAGCTTTGAAACTCGCACAGCTGTGATTCAAATCGCAAGTTTGTTTTAATACACTTGTTGTAATATGTTATTGTTTCTATAGCAACAACGTACACACAAACGTCTATGGACGTTAATAAGTAGATTAAAAAAAACCTGTAATTGTGGATATTGGGGAAGTTTTCTGCGAGGTAACAATTATATGGCATTAAACATAACTATAAACCAATGAATCGTGCATATTCTTTAATGAAATTAAAAAGAGTATTAATTAGTATTAGTATTAGTATTGCAAATTGGAAAAAGAGGAATAAAACACTTGGAGGCATGCTGTTATTGGAAAATAATAAACGTTGATGTGGCAACAGTAGCTCCGCTTCACAGGCCACATCGCACTCATTGTTTTCCTATAACAGCATGCCTCCAGTTGGTTTATTCCTTAGTTAATACCAGGATGCATTTATTTGATCAGGACCAAAGTCTATTCAGAGCTGAATTGAGCAAAAAATATGAAGATAAAATCTTACCAGTCTGATGGAAATAAGCAAAGATCACTATACATGACTGAAAAAGACACATCAATCGGATTCCAGCCTTTTTTTTTTTTTTTTATTCATCAGTTGTTTCAGTTTCGAAGCATTAACAACACAAAAAGAAAAAAAATCTAACTCTTTACATCTTATTTCTAAAGATCTGAATAGTTAATTTAATGCTACAAAGACAAGTTCATGTTAAATGTTGATAAACTGCTAAATACTCCTCATTTATGGAACTGCTACAATTAACAACAGAAGAACAGCATGAGAACACAGACAGAAAAAATGGATTTCACACATATTGCCCAACTTCCCTGTATTCTTTACTTTAAGACTCATTGTCTGTGCCCAGACCACACAAACTACACTTGACAAACCTGAGCCGAAAGAGAACATTTCAGTACATTGAAAAATGCTCACATTCTTAAACCCTGTAGCCAGCATCAGTGTGTGAGCTATATACAAAAATTTCAGAAGTTCAGAACCTCTCAATATTCAAAAGTTCATAAGCTCTCAATATTCAAAAGTTCATAACCTCCCAATATTCAAACATTCAGAAGCTGCCAATAATCAAAGTTCATAACTTCTCAATATTCAGAACTTTAGAACCTTCCAATATTAAGTAGTTCAGAAGCTCTCAACATTAAGAAGTTAAGAACCTCCCAATATTATAATGTCAGAACCTCACAATATTCAGAGGTTCAGAAGAGCCCAGTATTCAAATGTTTAAATTTGCCAAATTCCAAATTCTTCCCATTGTGAAGTTTCAGCAGTTAATAGTACTCAGTATTGGGGCTCCTGAACGATGTGGTCCTGCTGCTTTGAGATGACAGTATGGTGGTCTTCAAACACGGTATGTGCTTAGCTAGAAGTTTCCGGAAATGGCTCTGGAACTTCTTCCCCACAAAGGTGTAGAACACGGGGCTGATGCAGCAGTATAAGTACGCGATGTTACGCGTGACATATTCTGCATAGTCCAGGTCATCGGCACATGATCTGTCTCTGGAGGACAAGCGAAGCGCCTTGAGGAGGATGACCACATTGTAGGGCGTCCAGCAGATGAAGAAGGTGAAGATGATGAAGAAGATGAGCTTGACAGCCCTGCACTTCTCCTGTATGCGTGTGGAGACAATTCGAATGGTGATTCGGGCATAGCAGTAGAACACCATCACCAGTGGAAGCAGGAAGAACAGCCCGAACTGCTGGTAGTAACCCATCAGCTGCCATTTGACTATGGTCTCGTACGTGTAGCCACTCTCTTCACACACCCAGCCACCCGGTTTGTTGTCCCGTACGTTGTACAGGACCATGTCTTTAAGGCTAGCGAGGAGACTGAGAAACCAGACTACAGAAGACGTGGAGAAGGCGTACATCCTCCGGCGGCTCTGGGCGGCCGTGATGGCATGGACCACAGCCAGGTAGCGGTCAAAGGTCATGAGGGTGAGGAAGAGGATGGAGCTGGAAAAGCCGATTGAGTACAAGCTACCTACCAGCTTGCAGAGGACAGGGCCAAATATCCACTCGGTGCGGTGGTAGACAGCCCAGAAGGGCAAGGTGGAGGCGAACAGGAGGTCCGAGATGACCAGGTTGAGCAGGAAGATGTTCGTGACCGTACTGAGCTTCTCATACTTGTAGATGATGCACAGAACCAGACCATTTCCCACAAGGCTCAGCAAGAAGTTCATGTAGTAGAACGTAGGGATGAAAGCCGCACCAAACCGAATCACATTGGTCTTCTCACACAGTATCACCGTCTCATTGTGGATGACGTGTTGGATATCTTCTATGGTGTTGGATGAGTTGAAAAAGTCCTCCAGATATTCGTCATAGTGTTCGTCATCCATGGCAATTCTCACTGCTACCTCGGTGCAACAGCAAAAAAAAAAAAAAAAAAAAAAAAAAAAAAGTCTTTGTTCTAGCAGGCCTTCAGCCGTCTGATGTCTCGGAAACTGGGGTTTTTTAGTTAGCGCAGAGGAATCTACACTTCTTCTGCCAAGCTGTGAACCTTCCTGTGGCTTTCACTCAACTGCGACAAGATTAACACTTCGACACGTACTACTACCAGCGCAGCACCAGAAAGAGGAACTGCACACACATTTACTGGCACCTTGTAGATCGGCTTCCTATTCATTCCATGTAGAAAAAAACGAATCTTTCTAATCTGGTCACCAAAACTCATAAATATAAATTCATTACTACAGAGCAAATATTGTATGTTTAGGGATAAAAATTTTATTTCATCACTGTTACATATAAATGGTTTCAGTTCAAATGTAAACAACACAATGAGTATGGAAATGAAAACACATGAAAATCTAGTCAATTAGCAGACATTCTTAAAAAAACAAACTAAAATAATCATGGCTTCAATCTGACAAGAATATAAATAGAACGTGTTGCTGATGCAGTTTGAACTCGGGCTGAGCAAAAGAGGTGCTAAAACCATAAAAATGGAAGCAAGCTTTTGAGATAAATGTTCAAACATTCAAAAAATGTAGTAGTCCACACACACACACACACACACACACACAAAACATGGACGTGATCCATAACACAAAGAATGAGCTTTTTTTTTTTTTTAAACCAAGAGATATCCTGAGCAGTCTGAGATATCGGCCAACACTTTGATAACAAAATATTGTTACAGTCTAGCTGTTGGACTACTTCGCATCTAATACAGAGGTAGTATTTCAAAAGGCAGTGCAACACCTATGTCTATTTACAATAAAATGCAATTCACGAAAGCGAGCACCTCAATGTGGGTTTGAAACAAGTGCGGTTGCGTCCAGTTGACTCAATATGAAACTATCTTATCTTACTCAGAAATGGTTTGTTGTCCTAGTTTTGATTTCCAGATTAACTTTTCTCATTACTCTATTCTCATATATATTAAAAGGCTGCCACAAAGCAAACATCTGCATGCTGCTACATTACATGATCGTTATTCTAGCTTCCAACCAAAAGTAGTAGGTTTGACAAATAATCTCAAGTAAAAACTGCCACGTTCAAACTCTAAGCCCTCTATTTGGGCCTAATACAGAGGTTAATATCAAATAAATCCAAACGAAACACAAGCCAACACACACAAGTCACCTCAGACCGTTTGGCCTCTGTTTGGGCTCAGGAGCATGGAGGCCCTTAAAAGTCAATACGAAGTGTGGATCAAGGTAGTTTGCTAGAAGTCGGGCCCTTTGTTGAAGTGACCTTGCTGGCTGCCGTAACCCATGTAACAGGAGGATGGGTCACAAACACCGGCAGCTCCCGGAGGACCTCGTTTTCCAGGGATACCAGGTGAGCCAGGTTTCCCTGTAGACCCTGGGGGCCCTTGATATCCTTCACCATCCAGTCCACGAGGACCTTGCAAACCTGGAAGAAAAAAAAAATTTAGTTATGTAATAGGAAATTATATCACAGTTACAGTCAGTTATTAGCTAATAACTAATAGATGTTAATTTAATTTTAATAACATGTAGCAAGCTAGTTAATAAATGTCTCCTAACAAAAAGGTCACAGCATCAATGATTATATTAGTTAGTTTTTCTTTATTAAACAACATGTTTTTAAAAAAAAAAATACATTATTATTAGTCTTAGATTATGGGGTGCGTCCCAGTGTATGAGCTGTTACTATAGAAAAAATAACGTATTAGAATGAGCACATTAATATTAACCTGTCGATCATGTTACAGCCGGAACTACTGTCCGAAGAAAAACAAACAAGTTTAAAATGTAGCAAGTTGTTGGTCAAAGTTTCAACGATGAGCTGTGGTGCTCGCTCTTTATATCACATGTAAAAGACATTACTTGAGGTGTAATTTGTGCATGTGAATTAATAAAAAGCTGTTGTGTGAGATTCAGAACAGCATTGAGGTTTGTCGCTTCACTGTCAAGCATGGATGAAGCATGAGCGGGACAATACCTGGTGGGCCAGGTGGACCTGGGAGCCCATTGCGACTCTCTCCTTTGGCACCTTTCATGCCCATTGGTCCAATTTCACCTGTAGAGTGCACATAAAATGAACACTAGACACTAACAACTGAAATATGCAAAGAGTTTCTGTTTCATTTCTGAAGACTGAAAGTACATGAATAGTAACAGTTCCTCTCATCTTAAATCATCAACATGTCAACCGTTTCAGAAAGAAAAATAAAAAACCTGTTGCCATAATTGTCCTGTCTTACCTTTCGGGCCCACTGGCCCCATCGCCCCTGGTTGTCCTGGGTATCCCTGAGCTCCAGGTCTGCCAGGATAGCCTTGAGTTCCAGTTGGGCCTTGGGGTCCAGGGGGGCCTGGATCACCTGGGGGTCCCTTAATGGTCTCACACTGTTGGCAGCGTCTGGAGGACATCGCCTGAAGGAGCTGTGGCAGTTGATCTGTTGAGAAAATTAAGTTTTGTTACTTGGATAGAAGTGAAGCTTTTGGCTAATAAATTAAGTGTCATTGCCAGCAGGGATTTTCAAGCAGCAGCTCCTTACAACCTTCATCACGACTGACAGTTAGTGTACATGGTACGTAAATAATCGTAAACAGTACATAAGGCTAATCGTAAAAAGAAGACAAACGTGTTGTTATTTAAGTAAGTTCAAGTTTAAAAGTTAACTTTTGCGTTTTTTTGTATCAATACTTCTGACACAAGTTTAATTCCATATATTAACTTCAAGAAAGAGAAAAAAGCTAATTGCTATTAATAGCTGCTATACTGTAAGTGATAATGGGAACTATCTTGTTCTGCGGATGTTCCGCAACATTAAATGTAACTATAAACGGTTAAAAAGCATGACGTGTTCTTTAATAAATTAAAGAATTGTAAGCATTGGCAAATTGCTGTGGTATAAGAGTATAAGAGTATAAGGGTATAAGAGTAAGAATACTCCAGGATATGCTGTTATAGAAAAATAAATCAGCTTCATGACGTCAACAGTAACTCCGTTTTGCATCGGCCCACATAGATTATTTACAGCAAGCGTTACACCTTAAAAAGTTAATAATAGCTTTGAGATGATAACTTCCCAAACTTTGCAGTGATTTGTGGTTTTTCAGATTTGCATTTCTAAATAAAGGTTTCTCAGAAGCAACCCGAATCTGTGACTTTTCCATACTTTTATTTACATATAAAATTTGTCCTTGAGATGACACAAGAATTCTTGCTGAATTATAACATATATGGAAAATACCATAATGTGCTGAAACATATGGATTGGGCAACTGTGTCTGTTAAACAGACTTATGGTTTTCCTCTAAAATAGAGAATTGAAAGTAAAGTTGCTTCTTCCACAGCTACAGATGTTTCCAGCTTGTTGCTAACTGACAGCGCCGGTCTTTCCAACGCAAACCAATATGCTGATGTGCACAATCACACAAGTACACAGTGACGCAGACACCTGACCGCGACATAGGGTCAGTTACATGCTGTTAGGACAGGACTGACGACAGGTTGAGTTTCTGTGTGGGCAGATGTTGTGTGTTGTGTGTTGTAACAGGAACACACAGTGAGTCACAGTCACTTGAACACATTGACCATTAGAGCTTAGAGTCTTGAAATCTGTTTCAAGATTATATCTTTTAATGAGCACTTACTCTGCAAGAACACTTACCCTGCAACACTGATGCACAAATCTTCATCAAGTGATCTTCTGAAGGCGTCTTCCCCTGAAACACAGATCAGTGGCAAGGCATTTACGATCAGGAGCAAATCCCTTTGGATAATATAAAAGAAATTATGAAGAAAAGAATTTAGACCAAGACATTTAGTGTTGATATTCATCATTCATTCATTCATTCATTCATCTTCAGTAACCGTTTCATTCTAGTCAGGGTTGTGGCAAATCCGGATCCTATCCCAGAATGGGCGTGAAGCAGGAAGACACATTGGCTGGGACTCCTGTCCATCGCAGGACACCATGCACACACACAATCATGCACTCTTTCACACCTAGTGGCAATTTGGGGTTTAAGGAACCAGAGAACCCAGAGGAAATCCATACAGGCATGTGGGAAACATGCACAGTAACTCTGTACAGACAATAAACCAAGATCAGGATCAAACCGAGGAACCTGGAGCTGTGAAGCTGCAACACTACCTGCTGTCACCAATCGATATCAATAGAAAAATCAAAATCATATCTGTCAGGTATGGACAAATTTATATTTATTAGTTAGCCTACTGGGCACGTGAAAAAGCTCCAATGTTCTGCCTAGTCCCATGTTTTGGAAACTAAAGAATATATGAATCTGGGAGAAGACAACTGTGTAGCCATAGTCCTAGGCGACCTACCTTTCATTTTTAACTTCTTGCAATTCTTTTGCTTTGTAGATGAATTGTAAAATAAGAAGCAAATTTCTCTTTTTGCATTCAAAAATGATTAGGGAGTGCAAACTTTTGCACTCAGCTGTGCTGCAGCAATATGATGTTTCCTCAGCAAGGCTGGGTATCACTTTTTTATATAAAAACAAAACTAGGCTTATTTTAAAAATAACATTCACCTAGGATGATTAACCAGAACATTCTTGGACATGATTTAGTGCTCACTGACTTGTTGCCCTTTGTCTGTTCTTCCTCAGGAGTGTGTAATCCAGGAGTGTGTTTTGAGCAACACTTACCGGTTTTCCTGGGGAACCTGGGATACCTGGTTGCCCTGGCAACCCATCGTTTCCTGGAAATCCTCGCGGTCCTCCTGGTCCCATCAGACCAATTTCTCCCTTTTTCCCATCAGCCCCTCTGATTCCCGGATCTCCAGCTACACCTCGCTGAGACAGAGAGAGACAAGAGGAGAGAGATAAACCACAGTCTAACAAGCTTTACAATAATTGTACATGTATGTGCGAATAAAATGGATGAAACAAACTCACTTAGATTCAGACTGTTTAAATAACCTAAAGTAATTCTTGAAAAATTTCCACAATTTGGTTACCAGCCAGTTCCCACCCACAAGCCAGCTCTCCCCATCATAAAACAGCTACCAAACAGGGAGGGTGAAGGCTAACACACGCTTCCTCCTAGACACATGAAGCTAGCCAACTGCATGTTTTCGAACTGCTGCTCCTGCTGCCTCACAGGGCAGTGTAACACACTCGGAAAGCATTATCCGCCCTCTTCTGTATACATCAACTCACAGACCACCCATGATTGACTAGTGTCGCTGTGATTGACATCCAGAGAGCATGGCCAATTTTGCTATGGACTAAGGCATATCCTCGGGATTAAAATTTGTGATCTCCCGATGGTAGGGCCAAACCTTTTCTGCTGGAAAATGAATTAGTAAGTACTACACATAGAAGTACCTGGGACACCAGGAACAGCCATATTTTGTGTTCAGGCTATTCATTTTTTCCTAGTGGCCTAGTAGACAACAACATATGTTCAACAACCAGAAATAAACCCTTATAGACTTTCTCAAATGTTTTCATTTGGTATATAGCTATGTTTGAGCTTAATGCAATTCACAGTGATATGACAAACCTTGATGGTGTAATTACAGAGCTATAAAGCTATTCATTCGATCTGGTTGATGGTGGAATGCTTTTTGTTAGCATAAATAAGCATAGACAGATGAAAGACAGACACTGATGAAACTGATGAGTAAAATAAAGTTAGGCGCAAGGCCATTGCATTTGACTCTTCTGCTATATGTAACATTCACCTTGCTGATATAAATATTAAGGGAAAATAAAGACACTAGCCAGACTTGAGTAAAATATTTTACATGAGATGCGGAGGTCAGAGGATCGTGATCATAAACCCCTTCATTTCTCTTAATCTGTATTAACGCACTAATCTAGCTAACACAATTGCCATACTTTATTACTTTATGTTAGGTACCACTTTATAGCCTAGTCAGTTATGTTCTAGCCAACTTTAACATGGGACTGGGTGGCTTATTGGAATTTTTACTTTTTTTTGATTTGTCCATATGATAACATTCTGTACTTTTTCCCCTCTCATTTCACTATCTAATACCCTGGTGGTTGTGGGTTTACGTATTTGTGGCGTTAACCGAGATAAGAGTCTTGATTCTTGTTCTTGTTGTGCAATGTCTTAGGTTAGGAGATTTACAATTTCTTTTCAAAAGAATCTGATGCCTGCAAAGTGACCTGCAATTCCAGTGAAATCACTGACAAATGTTTTCTAACTGATGCCACCCCCTTTCTTATGAAACTAGTGGATTATCTTATCAAGAAAAAAGGCAAATCTCTGAGAAGGGATGTTCTAAGCGCGTCACAAAGGAAATATCTGGGTCCTGTGGTATGTTTATAATGAGTTAATTATTATGCATTTGGTAAACTTGCAAACTGCACCTTTAAATCACTATGCCAGAATAGTGCCAGGAACTGAAATACCTCCTAGTTTGTGAATAAGCAGGAAACACTGTTGTGAAAGTGTCTGACTGTACTTCAGTAATGAATACATACCTCTCTTTGCTCCCCCTGAGGCCTGGCTCACCCTGCAAAGGTCCAGGTATAGAAAGAAAACACACATTCATTCATTTGTTCTACATCTATGACATAACACACATTTTAAAATGGTTTTATAATTTAAGTTGCATCACATCCTGGTGAAAACTATTAATAATACTATTATAATGGGCTATTATTATTATCATGAGATTATTATATGTTACATACAGGTTTTCCAGGGAGCCCAGATGATCCCTCACTGCCTTTCTCTCCCTGGAAAGAGAAAAGCAAGAGAAAAGCATGTTAGTATAACTTTTTTCCCAGCACATTCTCAGGAAATTGTGTATGTTCATGTATGTCATTCCTCAACAGATTTCCTGGTGTACACAAGGACGGATCTATGTGTGTGTGTGTGTGTGTGTGTTTGTGTGCGCGCACATGTGTCTGCGCATTAGTGCATGTACTGTGGTTAAAAAGATGAGAACAAGTTTCCGTTTTATTGCTGGAAACATTTTGTTTCAGAGAAACTGTGACTCATGCCCTCTACTTTAGTAGCGCTGAAACAACGAAAAGCTGTTTTACATTTTTAGTCGATGTATTTTGATATATGTCTAATTTCTCTAGTAATTACTGAAAACTTTAAAATTACTGCAAAATAATCAGTGCTATAATAGAATAATGTACTATAAATGCACATATTCAGCTATTAGCAACAATCTGAAAAACGCACAAGACTCATTGTAGATTAGTCATACCATGGTGCTGTTGTATGCTCAATTCTGATTGGTCAGAAGGGGCTGATTAATTTTCTGTAACAGCAGCTCTGACAGTAGTTCCACATGCAAGGTTTATATTAATGCGCTCGCTCAAATATTATCATTTCTATAGTAACAGCTTACACAGGATATGTCTACGTCTATGGATAACTCCACATAAATGGATTAAACATGTTTAAATGTTGATATTGTGAAATTCTCTTTGAGGAGAGGTTTATTTAACGTTTCTAGAAGGAGTCTCAAGTGTCAGAGCTGTAACTGTACATTTTTTCCGACACTGGAAAGTCTTCAGGACGGACTTTGAGCTTTCTGGTTTCTCTGTAACATGACAAGCTTTTTTTGTTTTTTTTTTTGTCTTATTAACCTCAAGTGAAAAAGTAGAAGTGAGGCTGGTAAAAGGGAACAACAGTTTATAGCTGCTATAATATAACTAATAACTTGTTTCTTGGATACACAATATTACACATAGCTGTAAATGGTTAAAAAGTACAACACGTCATTCTGTAATTAATAAAAATGTCATTGTTGGCATATTGTTGTGTTAATAAAAAAATAAAACATTTTAAAAAGAACTTTGCGGTGGGTAACAGTAGCTTCACATCACTCCACCCTGTTTTCATATAATAGCAGTGTTTTATTTCTTACATAAATGTATTGGGTTGTACATAGCAACCTCCACCTTTTGTCTCCTGTTTTCTGTTTCCATCTCTGTCTGTCTCTCAGCGCAGCACAAAGAGCTGACGAAGCTCAGCACACTACGTTCACACCTTCCACCGCACAGAGACTAAACAGTCTCTATACTAACACACACTGCAGGAAAATAAATGTAACAGTCCATCACCCGCCACTGAGCTACAATACCTGACTTCCTTTCGGACCAGGCTCTCCTGATTCCCCCTGCAAAAGTAAGTGGTGCACACAATTAGGGACTGTGAACATGACATTTTAGCGCTGAATTAATCTCAGAATGAACACTGATTGAAAACTGCATCTATGGGATTTGGCAGCATTACAAAAGAGTCGCACCTTATGGCCTTTTAAACCTGGTAGACCCATGATGCCTTGAGGCCCTGGAACTCCAGGTTCGCCCTGTGATCCCTGTGACACACACACACACACACACACACACACAAAATGAGGCATTCACACAAATTCACAGAAAATTCCATGGACTAAATATGTAAAGAAAACGTGCCATAAAAGGGTGTAACTGGCAACACACAGAAAAGTGTGAATGGTGTTTCTTCTCTGTCTTTCTTGTCTAAAGAAAAAATGTTATATTTTATTTGCCCCTCGCAACCTAGAAGCTGTTTTAGAGACCAACATAAAAGCATGCCTGATACAGCTTCATCTGAAAATGGAAGTTGGCTGATTTTAGAGAATGTCATAATTCCTCAGAAAAAAGCACATCTTCATAGAAAAAAACGAAATGCAGATATAGATCTATCAGCTCTTATATTTTCAGAGCCTAGATTAAAACTTTCCACTAACACTTTTAACACTTACTAAGTTTTTTTTTTTTTTTTTAAATGGTAAACCCTGTGTAAAACTGTCCTCCTCCCTGCATCCTTCCTTAGATACTGATCTGGACATTTATTATATTTATACACTGAGTTTTCTATCAAATGGCATCTGGTAGAAATGTCACCACTCCAACTCACAGATCTGTTGCGGATACAGATTTACACACAAGGCACCTTGCATGCATCAGGACTCTGACATGTTCCTATGGGGTCTGTGTACACATACTGAGGATGTGGTTATGTTGAAGAGGTGAGGAAATGGTTGCTTTTAACCTTTAAAACATGGCAAAACGCACTGCACAGGGAGATCTTTTAAAAGATAAAACAAAACATTTGATAACATTTGTGAAATCTGAGGTTATAATATGAATCGATAATATTGAGCACATAATATTTAGTTACATTATCAAGCATTAATTAAGCTCTTATATTGGTAAGCTGGGTAGGTAACTGACTCTTGGAGCCCATTTTGTCTTGTCTTAGTTTTGAACACGAATCTCAGTCAAGACATAGACACTTATACTCCAAGACTAAAAATTTTAGTACATTTTCAACACAAATTGAATTTTTTTTATTCGTATTTTAATGCAAATCAGCTTTCCCACTCGTCTAGCTCGTCCTGTGGCTGCTTTTTCACTACACTCAGCTCAGTGCAGCAATTTCAGTGTCCTCGTACAGAATACAGGTTTTAATGCAAATCAGCTTTCCCACTCGTCTAGCTCGTCCCGTGGCTGCTTTTTCACTACACTCAGCTCAGTGCAGCAATTTCAGTGTCCTCGTACAGAATACAGGTTGGAATTGTAAAAGTCTTAGTCTCAACTGAGTTGGTCTTGATTACACCACACTTACTTGGTTCATATATAGTTTGATTTATAGTGTTTTGTTTTAATATTCGGAAACCCAGTGGAACTGTGCTGAGTCAGTCCCACTTTATATGGTTCGTACCTGGGTACTTAGACATAAATTACCGTATACATACTACTATAATGTAACTACTGACAATATTTGCAATCTAAACTGCTTCTCTTTCATTTGACGCCACCATCCATTCTTAAAGTTCTCACAATTCAACCCCTTTATGCAGGAAATAAAGATCTTTATTCAGCATTTTTATTTAAAATAAATAAAGGTTTTTATTTATCATCTCTACTCAATGACATTTTCTAAGCTCTGAGTAGCAGGATATTGTTTTCACACCTTTCATGAGGGAAAACCCAAATTTTCACACCTTTAGTGAGGGAAAACCCAGATTATGCTGAATAACTCACTTTAGTGCCAGGGGCACCTGAGACGCCGTCCTGCCCTCGAGGCCCTGAGTTCCCCTGAAAGAACAGTATCATTTATTGTCATTATACCAAAAATCTACTCACGCACATATATCAGTTTCACTGTATCACACACAGGCATTCATATTTCTTTTACATTACGATCAAGTACCTTTGGACCAACTGGACCTTCTAGACCGGGTGGTCCCACTGGGCCTGGGGGTCCCTGAAATGAAGTCACTGATTAGTTTTATTAAACCAATATACTTTTTGTCTTAGCTGTTCTATGAGTCTGATGTGTGTATGATCATTTTATAAAATGTAAATAAGTGATTGTAACTTGCTATGAAATGATTCAAAAGTTTGATTTAAATATCAAAATTACACCTAAATAGCAAAATATGTCTCAACACAAAACCCCACAGAATCACTGCATACATGACAAGAATTTTTTTCAATCTTTTAAAATGTTCCTTTAAAAGTACCTAAAGGTTTAATGTTAGCCAAAATAGTGCAAAAGCAACTATAAAAACAAGCTCCACTCTTTAGTAGCTAGCTAACATAAACTAGCTTGAGCAGCATCACTCTGGAAAGTTAGCAAAATTAAAACCACAAAGACAAAACAAAACAAAAAACAAACAAACAAAAAAAAAAAAAAAGAAAATTTAACCACTGGCTTAAGTCACATTAAGAAAGAAACAAAGTCAAATAATATTTCTCTGTTAAACTGGTCTTGTAAGTGTTAACAGTAACAACTTACAAAACATTAGCAAGCTAGCAAGTACCAAGATAGGCTGATTAGCTAACTACCTAGGACATTGCCACATTGACTGAACTATAGCTAGTGTAAAAGTGTTCAAACTTCATTTTAATTTATGTTTGTCACATTAGCTATTTTGCTCATTAAATGTTATATCAGTCTTTTTTTTTTTTTTTTTGAGTGTTACTCTCAAATGTGCCCATCTTTGACTCAGTTTAGAGCAAACTAAATAGATACACAAACAAATACACTGTGAAAGAAGTATAAATTTGACTCAGAACAGACATGTGACATCAACTACATCAGAAAGCACAACTTCTGAACTAATCCTAGGAAGTGAAACAAAGATGTTGGCAACAGAGGCCAAAAAAAAAAAAAAACCAACGACCTCTCTAAATGATTTTTAGTTTTGCTTTCTATGAAGTTCCCTACCAGGATAAAACACATATCCTCTCTCTTCATGTAGTCAACATCAGCCTAGAAGTCATAGTACCCCTGATCAGAACAAAGGAGTATGACATTATGAGCATTAGTTACAAGTTCAAGTGCTATACCTGAAGACTCCAGCAGGCGGCAAGAGTGTCCCATCAGGACTGCACTGTTTTGCATCAGCTCATGACATGAAGAACAAATTTTGTAGACCCTAATCTGCCCAGAAAAAGAACTTTTACTTGTTCTTTTTCTCTTTTTTATACATACCTGAGGTCCTTTTGTTCCCACTGAACCCGGTGACCCTGGCAAGCCTCGTTCACCCTATTACAGTTTCATGAAATGATAAATACTGCGTTCACAAATAGCAACACCACAGAATTGACATGGCCAACTTGTAGAAATAACATTGTTTCATGCAGATCAAGGTAATCACTGTTCCACTGTACTCAGAAATCAGATATTTCTGACTAGGTACTCTTAACTGTCCCATATACAGTAAATATATCCTTCGTCTGCATTTGTCCAAAAATATCCTCCACACTGTATTCCATTACACCACAGCAATGCTGAATTCTTGATCCTTATGATCTGAAGATGTTGATTAATTTTCTATAACAGCAGCTCTGACAATAACTCAGGCTGCAATCTTTATATTCCTTCTAATACATTATACATGATTTCTGTAATAACAACATACACAAGGATTTGTATAGTGAACATTCCACACAAATAGATTTTTTTTTAAATAAAAACAAGTGTAATCAATGATATGGCAAACTTTTCTGTAAAGCAAAGTTTATTTAGCATTTATGGAAGGTCTCCAGTGTCAGCACTTTGTAACAGTCAGAAGTAAAGCTGAAACATTTTGTTTTCAGACACAGGAAAGCCTTTGCTTTTTTCAGTTTCTCAGTAACTACATACTGTGGTTTTTTTTTTTTTTTTTTGGTCATATTAACGTAAGTGATACATTTGTTTTGCAGACGTTCCACAACATTAAATGTAACTTTAAATAGTTAAAAAAAAAAGTATGATTCTTAAATAAACAAAGCTTTGTTAGGATTGGCAAATTGCTGTTATTTTCTTATAATAGAACACAGTGTCATGTTTTATTCCTTACTTAAATCCTTTATCTGACCACCTAGATCATCAAAAGCACAGAAAATTTATAGTCCATCTCTAACTCAACACCTTTTGACCTTTTGCAATTTTCTAGTAATGTATAATGGAAACCAGAAATGCTGTTATAACAGGATGTCATAAAGAAAGACAAAAAAAAATATTATTTATAAAAAGAACGCTTAGTATATTTGTCTTTTCTTGATTTCCGAGTACAATGAAACACAAGTGTCATTGCTGGTGTTAAATATGATTATTACAAACGCTTACCTGAGGTCCAGCAGGCCCCATTTCACCCGGAAGTCCTCTCATGCCCTGAAAAAGGCATGTAAGCTTAAATTCTAGCAACATCTCATTAATAAGCGCAAATGCAGTTCATACTGAGTAATATTTAAACATATACTTAAAAAAACAGTGGGCAGCAGTAGATCTACTAGTGATCGGAAGGTTGTGAGTTCCTATCCCATCATTTGGCTGAGATCCAGTGGTGGATACTTATCTTTAATTACTCAGCTCTGTGCTGTGATGGGCTTCTGCCTCACTTCCAAATCGTTTTTGAAAAAGTGTCTCCCAAATGAATAAATTGTAGGATACAAAAATGCTCCTCAGTAATGGGCTTCTTATGTCTAGTTTTCTGGGTGCTCAGTTTCCCACAGCCGCTTGTTATTTGTCTTCTGGCAAATGGACTTCTCCCTCGTTAGAGCAGTAATTACACCCAAGGGAGAGTTGATTAAAGATTGGAGGAGAGAGAAAACCGGCACAGTCATTTAGCTGTTCAGGTTGTGTGCCTTTCAAAAGCTCCCCCACCCAAACGGCCTCAGGAACACCAAGATGCTAAAGATTTCGTTTTCAAATGAACCGGCTCGGTTTGTCATAAACAGGAAGTGCTACCCGGGTGAGTTATCGAGTGAATGAGCGCCACACTTTTCAGCAATCAAGCAGAACGTTCCCTCATCCAGCCTTTTCCATAAATTACCAGTGGATCAAAATGAGAATGGTGTGCAAGTCTTTTATTAGAGAAATAAGGAGCATCTAGAGGGACTTGATGACCTGAAGTAGGGCACATTCACATTCTGGAAATATGCCCCTGCACCTGAAGTCTTTTTCCTTAGCATAAATGTTCCAGAACATCCAGAGGTTCACCGCAAGCAGACCCGAGGGTCTGCATTAACCGCTGGATTAATCACGAAGTCTCAAAATAGTGCTCGGGCATGTGACATCAAACAGGCATCTATCTACCTAAAAGATTCCATAGATCCTGCTTCCCACAAGGAAGCCACAAGAAAAATCTTCAGGCAGCCAAAACGTCTCCGCAAGAACCGCCTGCCAAGGTGAATAAACGTCAAATCTTAGCTGAGAGTATTTAAAGCTTTAAATTTATAGCAAAACCCTCCTTGCCAAAAACCTTCACTGCTGGTAGGAAGCATGAGAGCATATGTCTGCTGAGAAGTGACGCCACACCAAGAACCAACACTAAGCTCGTCCATTTCATTGTGCATTAAGAGCCCCTAACCTCTAAGACACATCACTGGTGACTTTAGGCTTCTTCGGCTTTATCCACCACCTGTTTGGCTTACGTCATGAGCCACGCTGCAGTCTGTTTCGAATTCATCTTTTGTAGTTGTGTGGTATCTACAGAAGCTAATGAGACGTGATTGGTCGTTTGTTACAGATTGGAATGGGGTCCGATCTCATTTCCAGTGTGCCCACAAAGTTGCTGCTCTACTCCACAACTCAGCAGTGTATTCTGGGAGAGCGTAATCACTGTGGTCATGTTGTTATTTAGACTGGAATCATGTCAAAGAGGGGGCTTTACTAAATCAAACGACTCTAATTTAAATTTAAAGCTGAAATGGGAAATGGTTCCATGTGTATGGAAAAGCAATGAAAACTGTAGGACAGGAAAGCAAAAATAGAGAACAACAGTCCTGTGGTTGATGACCAATGATGGCAGTAACACCAGTGACGATGATGACATTGATCATTACCAGGAAATCATTAAAAAAAAAAAAAAGTTCATAAGATTCAGAAGGTTAACCTACCGGAATACCGTTCTGTCCATCGGTTCCAGGCTCCCCAGCATCCCCCTTTTCACCCTGTGACACAAACACATGGCCACACACTGCATCAGAGAAAACCTTCAACGTAATATCAAATGATTAAAGAATTCATTAATTGATCTATAGGAACAATGAAGTGACAACAATTTGCGCAAAAAAATCGATTTCAACATTTGAGGAGGAAGAAAAGCATTGCTTAAGTTGCCAAAAAAAAGAAGTTTTATAGTTGAGTCACTCTTCTGTACATTACTTAAGTAGTCGACTTACAGAAATATTGACATGGAAGAATGCAAACTATAGATTATGCTCTTTTTTTTTTGTTTGTTTAATCCAGCACACTATGTTTATTTTATGCAAAATGCACATGCACATCTCAGACCACTCCCACAGATAAACTTCTGTTAAAAAAAAAAACAAGACAGTGCACAAACAGTGCAAAACATTGCAAAAATAATTGTATTTAGCATTCCTGATAAAATAAAAATGTAAACATTTTTGTATTAAATGCATAAAGGAAGGAATAAATCACTTGGGGGCAAAAATAGGAAAATTATCAACTACAGGGTATAACGCAAGGCAAAGTGCAGGGCCATCACCACCCTTCCGTAAATGTTCCATAAATAATGATACATTTTTATTTATTAAATCATTTTTTAATTAATTAATTAATTAATTAATTTTGTAGGTTTATTAATTGTGCAGATTAATTGTTGTGGGGAGATTATATAAAAACCTGCATTAGCTAGCTCGATACAAAAGCCAACTTTAGCCAACAGAAGTCTGCTAATTTCACTGATAGCATCATGGATGGGAAGATAACCTGTTCTAATGATGACTATGATTATTATTTTCTTTTCATTGTATCATTGCTTACTCGATATCTATCCAAGATACAAATCTGCTTAAATTTTATTGAATGTTAACTTTTAATAAATTAATCAATCTTGAGTTTTTGATCTTTAGTAATGTGAATTCAATAAGACACAAATTGAATTGGTGCATTTAGGTCACATTAGCTGCATACCTGACACACTGTGTAATCATAAGACATATTTACACGTAAAATCTTGCTGACATATTAAGAGAGATCTTGCATTTCACATGTTATTTACTCACTTATAAAATCTCAGAAATTCTCTCTAGCACCTCTATGGTTAATATGTAAGTTTCAGATCACGTATCTGCATTTAGACACGGTACTACAGCATGCTAACCAGCCTTTGGCATCTAGGAACTAAACTACACTCCTGCTACAACCACACACACCACAAGCGACGTATGTCAGGTTTACCCATAAAGCAGTGCACAAAGAGTAGGCCCTCTATGAGGTTCACCACATGCACATGTGCAAAATCTTCATGCAACTTCTGCTAAACACACAAGCAACACACCCTGTCATTTACAAAATAAGAACCTGGTGGGGATTCGAGGCGAGGTTGTAATAGCTGTAAATATTGAGGAAGACAAGTGCTGGTTGTGGCTGGAGAGGTCTGACCACAGGGGAGTGTGAGAACTTGGCGGGATATGGCTTTGATGATGATGAAGATAGCACCTCCAAATGAGGTGCTCCCATTTCCTCTAAGTTACTACTGCAAAATCCAACAAGTTTACCGCAATCTAAATATTTACAATCTCATTCCTTCTTCAAATACTTCTTATCTTATCACAATGTTTTTCTCCCAAAAATGTTTGATTTGGCACGATAGTATGTCTATCAAAATTTTTTATGTTACTAATATAGCAGTTATCATAATCAACAAAGCAAAACCTTGGCCAGCGATTTATGTTCAAAAGTAACGTCAATAATTACGCAGGAAAAGTTCCTGGTATTCAGAGTCAGGCTGCGCGCCCGCTTAAGTCATTTTCTGAGCTCTGCATTCCGATTATTAAAAAGACCTGCATGTAGTTGGAATTGCCTGAAATTGAGTGAAACCACCTTCTTTAAAGACAAGCACTTGACTTTAAAGCTGAAAAAAAGTGTGGTTAAAGATACAGATTTTATTTTGTTTTCTTTGTTGTTCAGTCTAATGCAATGTAATATGTGCAATGCAATATATAATTCCCCCCCAAAATAAACCAACATTCAGAAACCAGGTGGGAAAAAATAAATACACCCCTGCTGCTTCCACAATCACTAAGAGAGTGATTAGCAGCCAGATGTTACTATGTTACTGATGTTACTATGTTACTATAAATAGCACTTGATGCAGCATATCATATTATTTTAGATTTTGCCAACAGTTTCTCATGCTCACTTTAAGTTACTTCATAACTTTATCCATGAAAACATGGGTCTTTGAGATAAGCAGCGTCTCTGATTACGATGCTGTTTCCTGTGTGCAAAGAAAAAAAACTTACCAGCCTTTAACAGTACTTTTAATTAATTAATAGTGTTATGTTTATGTGTTTAATACTGCCCTCGAATGGCATTCCATAATTTGAATGTATTTACGGCCCAAAACATAAATTTCAGGGTGAAATACTGTGTATAATTAGCATAATAACCTACTGAGGGCACTTTTGCAATAATATATAGCTAATATTATAATGCACAAACTTTGGCAACTTGCTAGTTAGTCCACACTCAGTATTGGTTTCAAATATGCATATCTTTGAGCAACATGAGGATGATGAAGATTTTTTAAAATCACCAGATGAGGCCACTTCACAACACCAGACTGTCACTTTTCCAGCCTAATGGAAGACCTGGTCCTGATGTGTGTATCCTGATATAGATTTCACTGAGCTATATAAAGCTTTTAAACACTTTAAGATTAACCCATATATAATTAGAGCTTAAACCTGGAAAGCTGGAAAATACACTACATTTTTACATGCTATAAATGAAAGCAAAAATGTCGCTCTAGAAATTACATGCGCGAGTATAGCACGCACGTGTCCTAATTGGAAAGCGAGTAGGAACTTTGAGGCAGCCTGTTATTAACATCTGAAATATGCTACGCCCATGACAGCCAGACACAGAGATATCTATAAGATTCGCCATTTCGCTCACTTTTCCCTGAGTGCCAAATTACAAGCCACATTCACGCTGAAACCTTGGGGGAGGCTTCAGGGGGACCCTCCTTTCCAACGAGACGCCGGTCTGTGGTCATATATATCGCTTATGTTCAAAAATAGCATCTGTATTCCTGGCTCCATGTGTGTGCAATGTGTCAGAGTGGCATGTGAGGGACGAACATGTACACACCGAGCTACCTGGGAAAAATGAATTCTGTCACATTTACATTTACTGTACGTGCAAAATCAGCAACAAAAATGTTTACCACAATCTAATTATTTACAATCACGTTTCTTCACAAGACTTCTTATTTTATCAGTGTGTTTGGTTTTATTTGGCACTACCACAGTTAGAATGGTATGTCCATCATACCTCTACTTTTACTACCATTTTTATGCAGTTTGCATAATCAACGAAGTAAAACCTCGGTCAGTGAATTAAGTTCAAACGTTACATAACTAATCATGCAGGAAAAGTTCCTGGTATTCAGAATAGGGTTGCGCACCTGCTTGAGTCGCTTTCTCTATTCAGCTTATTAAGATGGAGCACTCAGCAGAGCTACAAACACCAATCACAAATATGGCATGCTAACTACAAATAATAATAGTGAATGATAATAACAGTGTTATGGTAACTGCAAGGGAAAAGTAGAACTGTGTAGCCATAGCTGTATCACACACACGTTGGAGCTACTGTTATACTGTAGTTGCTGATTTATTAGGTATCAGGTGCTAACAGGAACTAAGTTGTTGTTCCTGGATGTTCCACAACAAACAGATAAAAAGTATCATTCATAAAAAATAAATTAAAAATTGTTAATAATTATTGGCCGCTTGTATATGACACTGATATGATAAAACACTGTAATCAGTTTTGTGGTGGTAACAGCAAGTTCACAGCACCCTGTTGTTGATTATTTTCCTATAACAGCATGCCTCAGTATTTAGCTAGTACTTTTCCATTCATGAACGGGCTACAGGCAGTAATCGTGAACTTAGAAAAGTGGCACCTGATTTGAGTGCATATACAGTGTAGTACAATGTGTACCTAATAAAATGGCAGCTTGTTGATGGACATCTCCGCTCTAGACAGTGCTACCAAACACCCTTTCATTGCTGTGAAAACAGCAAGCGTGTGCAACCTTAAGCCTTTGATAGTCAGAGACCTCACACAAAGCATACGGTACTCAAACACAACGTGGAATAATTGCACCCTGTTCCACTCGTTGCCTCTAAAATCATTTCCACGCACAGACTCCAGAGCACCAATTATGCAGCTTTTTTACGAGACTGCATCTTAGCTGCAGTCTTGTGAGTGTTCCATGAAGAATTTTTACACAAGGAAATCCTGTTGCATTTTGCATTTTGGAATGTACTGTTTAACACGATGAAGGGTATGGAATTTTACAAACACAGGAGCAAGCTTCTGAGAACAGGGCGGTTGGTTTTACTGGCCTCGAGCATATTCTCCCGAACCCTGTGATTACAGAGCTGTTTCAGCGACGACCGTGCCAGCTGGGCCCCGGCAAACCCAGCCCGGGTCGAGCATCTTTTATCCACTGTGCCACATCAAACCGTACCACGGTTAGCTAATCACCCACTACAGCCTGCAACATGGTGATGGGAAGCCAGAAGCAGAGATGTGGTGGGGTTTCTGATCTAGGAGTAGAAGGCAAAATGGGAAGGTGCATGGAGAGGGTGGAGAAACAGCCACATGAGACTGATGTGGACAGAAGACAAGATCAGCCTACTGATCCTCACATCTCTTTCCATTCACCAGTAGTGTATTGTTTACTCAAGTGTCTTTAAATGGTTTCGCCAGGCTGACATAAACCAGTCATTTAGACAGGTCTGGGATTTTAAAAAAAGGTTTTTGGACACCCTGTATTAACAATTTTGGTTGAAGAAACAGGCTCAAGTTAAATACTGTAGAGATAGAAAATCGAAGACTTGAATAATCTTCTTTACACGAAATGCTGACCTTTTATTGTCATTGACATGATACAACACATATGTATCCAATTCCCTTAGTCTGTATTAACGCACTTAACTAGCTAACTAGCTACATTACGTTAGCTACCACTTTTTAGCCTAGTCAAAAAATCTGGATCACTTTAATGAGGCTCTTGCAGCCAAATATATTTGTATTACAGTTGATATTAGCATGATCTAATATCAACTGTACGACAAATCTCAGCTTACAGTACAAGTGTCTTTAATAAAGCACTTATTCAGAGTACCATCATGTGGATGAACGTGAGAGTGGATGATGAAGAAGTCCATAAATACAAAGATTTGTGGATTTCAGTTTTAACATTTTTTTCTCCTTATTTCATTGCCAGTAGTGGTTAAACTGTAAAGCATGTGTTCAACTTTGACTGGCAGCTCAAAACATTTCTGAATAGGAAGGCCAGCTTCAAATGTGCTGCTAAAAATATTCAGCTGAGGATAAAGACTAAGCTTTCCTCTCTACTATGCAGGATTTTTAAATTTAGTGAAACAGGTCATTTGCGTCAAGGAAAAAAAGGAAAAAAGGTCACATCTTCTAAACAGACCCATATCAAATTATCAAAAAAATCATTAACCATTAAGCTTTGGCGTGCAATTTAATAAAATCCATTTACTAGTAAGTCTGCACGACTTAATGGTGCAGTAAATGGAAGGATCTTAATTTTCACTACGCACGCAGGGCGAGCAGGAGTTCTCCTCGACACAGATGCTGCGACAGATGCAGGGAGATGAAAATAGAATTGGGTGAAAGACGCCACATGTGCAACTTAAATACGGCCATTCACGTCCAGCTCGTTATAATCTCAAAACACCCGCCTACTCCAATGGTCACTCTTAGTTGAGGCACTTATTTTTACTCAAAACAAGCATAACTAAAAAAATCTTTAGAGGTTAAAGTCTTTTTTGGGCTTCAGCAAATGAACAGCCGGCCCTCTGTCAATGTTCTGAACACAGAACTGTGTCATCTACCTAGCATACTCTAGGAATTGGATGTTCTTTGTTTACATGACTAACAGCAATATATCTGCGTCCTGTTGTCGAACAGCTCAAGAATGTCCGAGAGGACGAGGAAAAAGAGCAACCGCAAATATGCATCAAGAGCCTAAAATAAATATGTATAGTCTTTCCTAAGAGAGCTACTCATGTGACATTCTGTAACAACATGAAGCTCATTATGTCAGAAGATCTGTTGCTTGTTTGTAATACAAAATCTAGACATTCTAGTGCAGTGAGGATAGGTGTGTGTAGTGGTGGTGTAGTGAGACTAGCAATCACGGTGAAGAAAACAAGCTATTTGCATCCTGTGATTAGAGATATTACTGTACCTTCAGTCCAACTTGTCCTGGAAGTCCATCATTTCCAGGTATCCCAGGCTCCCCCTACACAGAAAACATAGTTTATTTAATGACAGTCTCCTTCTTGACCCATTGCAAATACATATTCTGCTTACAAGCATCTTTAACAACAGCACTATTATCTTATTAACATACCAGTGAACATTTAAAATAATCTGTGTAGAAAAATAAATTGTAATGTTGTAATGCCTAAGAATAATAAGGCTTAATAAAAATTTCAGGATCAATAAATATACATGATCATGTATAACAAAAATATGTTGCAATAATAAATATGAACAACCATAGTAGCCATGCAAAACTATAGTAGTCTTGGTAAAACTATAGGTAAACCATAGTAGCCATGGTACAACCATAGGTAAACCATATTAAACATGTTAAAACCATTGTTAACCCATAGTAGTCTTGGTAAAACCAAAGATAAACCATAGTAGCTATGGTAAAAACATAGTTAGACCATTGTAGTCATGGTAAAAACTACAGTTAAACCAAAGTTACCATGGTAAAACAATAGTTAAACTATATAAGCCAAGGGGAAAAGGGCAAATAGCCAAATGACAATATATACTGTATAACCAACACCAGTCACCCAAAAGGAGTTAACCTTTTAAAAATCTGATTTTTCAGTTCAGACAATGACTCACCGGTGGTCCAGGGTTCCCTGGGGGTCCTACTTCCCCTTGCTGGAATTGGATTCCCTGTGGGTTAACACACTCAGATCAGTGAGGGTGGAATAACATTGGAACTGTTTGTCCATGATGTGATATATACAATCTTACCTTGCTTGCTTCTACTCCATAATCATTCCATTTTGAGAGTCCAGGGCCCTAAAGAAAGATAAAAATCACTGTTTGTAAATTGATATATATGTTAAGTAGCAATCAATATCATATTTTAAGTTCCTCTGACATATAATGGTGCAGGAAAATGGAAATGGAATGCAAATACACAATACACAGGCCACTGAAGTGGATTAAGTTGAAAGAATACTGTTGCTAGGCAACTGGGAAATATGGACTCAGATCATAAGCTAGCTAATGATTTATATAGCTAGCACGGAAGCTATTAAGTTTTATAAGGACACTGTGAAGGCATATTATCAGCATTTCCCTCAGATGTGCTGGTAAATGACTTCTTACAGCTAAAATTACACTGTAATTACACTCAACAACTCAACAACCTCAACACTGAATTTCTCTGGTTTCCTGCATATTGAGAAATTTCAGCATTGTGTCACAACTTGTGAAATCAGATCTTCTGATGTTGTGAATCCCACAAAAGACTCGTGAGGCCAGAATAATGTTTATTAAAGGTTTCAACCAGTGTTTTTGTCAGCTAATGTTAAAAAAGTCTCAGTCAAGTAAAGGTCTACTAACTTTGATACTCAAAAGTGAGCTCAGCTCAGTCATTTAGTTATATCAGTTAGCAAATCTCATACTTTAGCTGCATACCTTTTGTGATTTTTGCTTGGAATGACAGTTGACTTTGTTTATGAGCTTGCTAATTACTGACGTGAGAGATTTTACTTGGTTTTATTTCTTGTTTGTATAATGCTAATGCAAAAAGAAAAACCCCACATGAACAATATAGTATACCAAAATTTGCTCTGGAAATCTTTATACATATAGAATCAGAAGTTTTTTTTTTTTTTTTTGAGCCTTACTGTTGGTCCTGGAGGGCCCGGCTGTCCTGGTAGCCCTTGGATTCCCATATCACCCTATGGAAAGAGGTATACATCATAATCACTGATATGCATGCACATATTGATAAATTATTTAATATTCATAAAGGGTGTGTTCTAAATCTGTTGGCTATAAATCGACATGTCTGTTCTGAATATAGGTACACTGCTAAATAAAAGCTGTAACATGGCTAATGTGGGCAGCTTAGGCTAACTTTAAAAAATGATTATATGACTTACTTTGGCACCAGCCAATCCTCTCTCCCCTTTTTGTCCTGGTTGACCTGCTTCACCCTGGAAATGGAAGGAAGATTAAAGCATTAAAGGGAAAAAGGTAAAAATGAAGGCTCACTATAAACAAAAGCTAACAGACAACACAGTATTTTATTATATCTACAGTACACCTACTTGCTTTCAAATATCATAATCAGTGTTAGCTGATTTTTTGGGGCCTTTTTAGGCCTCGATTATCAAATGAATTGTCTTTTTTAGATTACATCACTCACTTTCTCACCGTCTCTTCCAGGCTGGCCAGGTGGACCCCTTTCTCCCTGCTTTCCCTTAACACAGAGAGACCATATGATACAGATCCAAACTTTAATTTAGCTTTATTTAGATTGATTCGCCACCTCTTACTAAACTATCCATTTCACGGATAAACATATAATGGAAACCTACATAACAATCATGCATCTTGACAATCATGAAGTCGGCTATGGATATGTGTGGTAATGGCTTATGCACTTCAATTTTGTTGTTTGGAATTGCAAAGCCCGAGCGAAAGGAATGACTCGTGCATGGCAGTGACTGATACTGATGTTCACCTTAGTGACTTGCTCAAAAAAGACTGAAACATGTGACATAAATGAGCCACTCACGGGTTTTCCGTCTGGGCCAGGAGGTCCCTCTCGACCCTTCTCTCCCCTGAAGCCCTGTGTTTAGGGCAGATGGAGTTCAAATCAGATCAGATTTTCTAAACTATACAATGATCAAGACAACATCTACATCCTTACATGAACTATGATTTTATTAATCTATCCATTCAGCTGTCCACCCATTAGTTAATGACTCACCATGGGTCCAGGTAGGCCTGCAGGGCCAGGTTTACCACTGGGGCAATCACAGCCCTCCACAGGACGAGAACGATCAGTAGGACACTATAAAAGTGGTGACGTGGATTAAAAAACAACAACCAAATCTCAAAAACACTCCTTATAAAATTCATATATATGTAGACTAAAGACTCACCCTGTCATCCTCCTGTCCAAAGACATAAGGAGAAGTTAGAAAACGAAGGAAACTGTAGGGGCCAAACGCTGTAGGTAAACAGTGAGCATGCTCTTACCACAGAGTAGATCTCACACGCTGTCTCTCTCTCGCTCTGCAGAGGGTCACAGTACAGCCGAAGCTTCTGCAAGACGATCTAAACAGGAGACATGGACACGGCAAGCTTAGCTTAAAGGCTAATGGAGCTAACGATCAATGAAAGCAGGGCATCAAGTATGAGCTTATACTGATTGACTTGGTTTCCTTTTTAGCAGTATTTTTTTTTAAAGCAGGGGATCTGATCTCCTGTCCTAGGTACCACCTGACCAGCATCAGCTAATTATTAAGTCTTTAAGCAGTAAGAAAAACATCCCCCAGGGCACAAGGTCCCTAGGACTGGAGTTGAGAACCCCTTGTTTAAACTTATATGTTTAAATTATTTATTAGGAAATACCCAAATGAATGTGGAGAAAAAAAAATCAGCCGACTGACGATTGCTAAAAATGAGTAAGTTACAGTAGCCAAATAGCTGCCATTGGAATACATAGCTGCCTTATGACTTTAAGTCCATTTGGTCCAGCGCCATTTGTATAAACAATTGGGTCAGTGTATAGAGGTTTGTGGTTTTCTAAGGCTGCTATTGAATTTCAAATAAATAAAATATTCATGGAACCACGTACTGGCACAGTAGTTTCTATGTTGACTTTTTTGGCCACTTGTGTCCTCCCGTTGATGTAGATGGGGACACCTTCGTCCAAGAGCTGCTCCTCCACATATGCATCATCTACAAAACAGGTGACACGTTTGGGCCTCACCAACAACTTCAGCTGGTGCCAGTCTGTGTCAAAGAGCCTCTTCAGTAGATAGAACACAAGAGTGAGTTGAGTTGCGTACCAGGTCACATAAAACGGGTGCACAGATGTTTTTGTGAAATCTAACAGACCTTAATGCCGCGGTCATTAAATATGACAGTCTGCTCTTTCTTCATTGTGCTGGTACTGGTAAAGGTGACTGACTTGTCTAGGCCATTCAAAGTCACTGCGACTTGCCTGACACCTTCTTCAGACAGCACCCTCCAGAGGTCAAACTTCATGCGGTGGACTGGGTTCTTCACCCGCAGTGTGGCCACAAACACATATGAAGGAGGCAGGCCTTCTGGAAAGATCTCTCTGTGAAATAATCAGATGCATCAACTATGAAGGTCAAAATCAATTTGAGTCAACATGGCTAAGTAGATGAATCTGTATTAACCATACGTAGACAGTTCTACAAGTCGAGTATGGTGGGTGTTACCTGGTGCTGCGAGTAAGGTTCAAGCGAGGGTTGAGGAGGTAAGCACCTTCTGATACAAGAGATCCCTGGACCTTTTTAGCCACTACCTCAATCCCCATCATACTCATCAGGTCAAAGCCCTTCTGCCCATTGATAGTACCAGGGATTCTCACAGGACACACCGACTCTGGGAATGAGACCAATGAGATTAGTTACTTCACAGTTCTCTGGTAGCTTAAAAGAAGAAGGATGTATATTTCTCACATATACATTACAGTACAGTTAAATTCATTTCTATCGCAGGAAGTTGCGGATCAGAGCACAGTAGATGGTGTTAAGGGCCTAACAGGGGCAGTTTTTCAACACTGGAGATTGCTCTCCTGACAATATTTGCAGTAACTCAGAGCCTTAACCACTGAGCCATCACTGCCCCTTTATTTGGTCCAACTAATCACCTAAAATATATATCACCTAAAACAGGTTTTCAATCCAGTTCATGAGGACTCCTAGTCAGACCAGATTTTTGTTCCATTCAAATTCTTAATCAGAGAATCAAAAGACTGAAAGCCCTTGAATTCCTGGTTCAGGTGCATGAGGAGCTAGAACAAAACACAAAATCTGGGCTGGAAGACTTGCCAGAATCATGAATTGAAAACCCCTGACCTAAAAAAAAAGGGGTTAAAATACTATAATTTGAAATGAATTAACTTCACTGTGCTGTTAAAGCTATTAAGGTAATTGTTGCACTGCATGAAGATATGTGTCAACATAAGAGGACACAAAATAAAAATCATTCATCATCAGTCTTTCATCATCCTCTCTATCCAAACACACATCCCTAAACAGTGTTTGAGGAGGGTACCATCATTTCCAAATCATCTGCAACAGCTCATCCTCACGATTAGATGGTGTCGGGCCTCAGTAACACTTGAAGCCAGAAACAACCCAACTCTTGGTTGTCTCTTTCATAAATGACCCAGTGGAGCTTGACTCACCCTCACAGAGTTTCTGCTCCATCACCTCCCTTATATTCCCAATGGAGGTGTAGTCTTCTACATGCAGCACATAAGTGGAAGAAGGCTTGTTGGCCATGGACATCAGTTCAGCGTTGGTGATCTCATCTCCCACGCCCACAGCAAACAGAGCAATGTTCTGTGCTTTGGCCTCCATCGCTGGATCCACCACATCATCTTGTGACCGGCCATCCGTCAGAACCACAGCAATGCGGTTCCTGGTGGTCTTTGTGGTGTGGTTTAGCGCAGAGAACACATGGTCTGTGGCGAACTTAATGGCACGGCCTGTCTGGGTTTTGCCACCAAGGTAGGAGATTGCAGCAATGTCCCTCAGAAGGGTCTGAGTGTCCTGGTGCTTCCCAAGAGGGATCTCCAGGCGTGGCGTATCGCTGTATTGGACCACAGCCACCTGAGTGTGTCGGGAGCTCACATCAAAGCCGCTGGTGATGTTGATGAGCCAGCGCTTGGCTGTGTTGAAGTCCGCAATCCCAAGACTTGACGAGCCATCAATGATGTACACCAAGTCATTGGATGTGGTGCTACAACCTGCAAGTCCAGGAAAACCTTTGTCCACAGGTGTATATGTACAGTGCAATAGGTTTCCAAAGAAGATCAGGGCAAATCAAGCAAAGCAGACTCTCAAGTCACATATAAATAGAATTAAATAAAGAACTTAATTTCAACAAGAAAACATAGCAGTGACATTGCTAAAGTAGTTGGTCAAGGTCGGTAAGATCTTGGTAATTACAAGAAAGTGTAGCAAAAGAAAAGCTTTATAGTAACAAACCAGCTTGACGGTCCTCCTGATCATGTCCTTTGGTGTGGGTCAGGAATAGACAGACAATTAGCGATCCCAAATAACATTTCCTCATTATAGGTCAGTGTGGCATCAAAACTGGGTCTGGCAAAAGGGAAGAATTCCTGTATGTAAAAGGATAGACGTGAACACAAGTCATGGACTGGTATTACCTCCAAAGATCAGTCTGTAAAACCATGTAAAAATGAAACGATCTATTCATCATCATCAATGTCAAAATGGAAATTGAGATGAATCCCTACATTAAAAAAGGTAATGCAGATGTAAAGCGGTATCTTACGGAGCCCCAGACAGACAGTCCCTAATTTTGCTCTCTCCAGGCTCTCAATACACCTGCACCAGGTAGTCTGTGTTCTTGCTTGCTTGGTTTAGGTATGCTAGAAGCTGGGAGAGAACAAAAGTATGGCCTCTTTGAAGTGTTTGCATTTTACTTCCTTTATTGCTAACCCATCACTACTCTTGCACCTTTGAGAAACTTTCACTGAGAAGCAGCTGCACGTTTTCTGAGATAAATTAAGCTTAGTAGTAGACACACATTACTCACCTCTTGTTAGGACTCCAAAATCACTGCAACTTCCAAGAACAGTAACTAAAAAATTTGACCAGCTGTGCTCATGATGAACACAAGTCACTGTGCAGACGTGCAGTGGGATGGAAGGAGGGATGCAGGAGAGTGTTTATAGTTACACGGACAGTGACGTATAACCTCAGGGCTCTGAATGAGAGGGTGAGAGGGCTCTGAGAGAGAGAGAGAGGAAGGGAGGAGTGTGTGTTCAGCCCCTCCACAAAAACCACCTTCAAAGAAAATTTAAATGGCTACACGCTTTCAAGACACAAATAGTACAAAAAACACGGCCTACTGTCAACCGTTTAATTATTTAGTGCAGCCTATTAAGATTAGGGCTAACTTAGGAGGTGCTTTTACTCTTCAGAAAAGGACAATGCTCTTGTTCTTCTCCAGACATGCAGTTGGTCTCCAACAAAATATTTGCCCAAGTTTAGGCTAAATACATTAACACAGATGTCAGGTACTTACATTTACTCAAGGTAAGCGTTAAAATGTAGTAACCGCTGCCATGCTCTCAGCCAGCAGGTTTCTGAATGAAAAGGTATGTTTACAGGATAAGGTGCAGACAGGATGGATTTGGATAAAACAGTCGGCGTAAACCACAAACGGGAGCCGAGGTGGGCTTCTCAAACTGGGAAGTGCTATTTAAAATAGTCCCCTCTGTGTTTATTTACACATCCACAGACCTGCACTCAAATCCTCTGTTCAAACAGTTATATTAGCATGACTATTTTGAATCAAAGGTGGGCTTACTGGTGGCATAAGCAAACTCTAAAACGTTCAGGTAGGAAGCTGAGACAGATGGAGATGTGTCATTTGAGGCAAAGGTTCTCATAGTGGGGTCTAGGGACAGCATTGGGTCTGTGATTTCCATATTTTTATATTGTTATAGTGATGAAAATCACAACCCACTCTTATTAGAGTTATTATATTTACTGAGCTTTCATAGTTATTAGCTAGTTTGATTGATACCTGGAATCTAATGGATTTAAACCTAACATTCACTCAAAAACAAGTAGGCCTATGAATAATGTCAACTTGAATCTAATGACAATTTTCATAAAACCATCAGGAATAAAAATAAAATATCATAAAATATCATAAAATACATTAAATTTAAGGAACAAAAAGCTCAACAGTGGCAAAAAATCTTCAAAATATTATTTTAACATACACATTTACTGTATATAATTTAGGCAAATATTTGAATTGACTCCAGAGTCTGTGCTTCAATCCTGGGCTCAGGTACTCGTGCCATGTTCACATGGGTTTCCTCTGGGTTCTCGGGTTTCCTCCCACCTCCCAAAAACATGCCAGAAGGACTGTCTATGCTAAATCGCTTCTCACGCTCCCAGTTTTCTACTTTAAACCTTTTGTACAAAGAAAATCCTCCATTGTAGGACACTATATAGAACTTTTAAGTGTTTTTTTTTTTTTAGACTAATAGTGTTTCTGAAAGGCAGGTGACAACGTGAGGATGCCAAATATCTGCGAATGGAGCTTACTATTTAGCCACATCATCACATCACCAAGACTGGACACGTCTTTTTTTATAAACATTTATTAGAACAAAATGAGAACAACAACTTCAAGAAGGAGAAAAGCAACAAATCTGTACATCTGAAACCACAATCCAGAAATCCCACAATGCACTTCTGTAGTATCCAGTCGATTCAGGTTAGCGGATGTCTAGTACCCATAATGCAATTTGCAGTTTTGTAGTTTGCAGGTGTGATTTTAGACTCAAGAAATATAATACTGAATGCTTAATATAATTTAACATGATCAACAAATGATTAAATGTTGCGATTACAAGGACCAATCAAGAAGAAAAATGTACAGAAAGACAGAAAGTCTCTCTCTCTCTCTCTCACACACACACACACACAATAACCCCTTTAGCTAGCTTTCCATTTAAAGATCTATGTTTGAATAAATATACACGACAGAACCAGCTGTTTAAAATGGCAGAGCTAGGTTAGTTTTGCAACCAAATTATAAAAAAGCATGGGAAAAAAAAAGGAACCATACAACATTGCGTTGTACATATTGACAAAAATATCAAAGTTGAGCACCAACAACACAAAAAGGTTACAGACTAGACAGTTTCTCTGATTATTAATTATTATAATAGTGTTATCTTCAAATCACTGAACCGAGTTTTTCCTAATTCAGACACAGGTTCCCGACCCTGGTCCTGGAGAACCACCTGTCCTGGACATTTTAGCACCACACTTGAATCACAAGAAGAAAAAGCAGTGTAGCAGTGGAGAAAAAGCAGTGTAGCAGTGGAGAAAAAGCAGTGGAGAAAAAGCAGTGTAAGAATGTTTTCTCACATAACAGGGTCTTGTTTTTTGGAATGCGGGCTGTAGGAATATAACTGAATACAAATACATTATTCAGATTGAACAGATAATGTGTTCTAAATAGATACAAATACAGATATGAATATTAAGTGTTTTGCTAGTATCTGTGTGAGACTGCATGCACGGGTGTGTCTGACGTAGGCACGTACAAACAAATATAGTAGCTGCATGAGCAGGATTAAAAAAAACACACACACATCTCTAGTCGAGAACAATTGTGAAGTGAAGAGGTGAGGAGAATTGGAGTAGAGTTCATATTTAATTTTAAAAATAAATAAAACAAATCAACCCACATTCCGGTTTAGGCCACGCCCCCTCTTGGTTTAAATCCGAATACAGACACAGATATGAATATGAATATGAATATACAGAGTACTAAACAGATACAGATAATGGCATTGCGTTACAACATTAATAAATGAACTAAAGGCTAAAACAGATTAATTTTAGGTGTTATAAGGAGGTGTTCAGGTTATATGGCATTATCAAAGATCACTGATCTCATGAAAACATGATTAATATAAGTTTTCAATATTTCTGTTTCTGTACTAAGGGTTTCATTTACTGAATAGAATCTGGCAGCCTCACATCAAATGATAAAACTAATCAGCTCATGAAGTGCACTTCCTGAGTTGAAGTGGGTGTGTTAGAGCAGGAAAAGAACACTAACAGGGGGATCTGCAGGACCAGGACAGGAAACCTGTGCTTTAGCAGACAGAGGTGTTTCTCTCTTTAATGCAATACTCCACTAGAGGGCGATATTTACAGGCAGTTTTCAACATAGACGTGTATGTTTATGGATTTGAAGTCCAGCTGTGATGCCAGGTCGCCCCCTAGTGGACAAAATTAGTGCCAACTTAATGGATTCCATTAGATAACAAGGCAACACATAGTGTCATACTGTAACATTTCCAATAACTGGGACAAGATCCACATATGAATGGGTTTGTGACTTAGAGGAAGAAGTGAGTCATAAATACTGACAAAATAATCCATTAGCTCGAGTTCTTGGTGGCATGTGGAATATAAATGAGTATGCATTTATAAGATTTAAACATGCACATGGGAAGCCAACGAATGTTCAAGTTGATATAAAAACAGTTTGGCTCTTTTCTGGTGAATAATAATAATAATAATAATAATAATAATAATAATACTGTAAAGCATTTGAAGTATGAATTCTGGCTTTAATGATTGAACGTCAGAGGTGCCAACATTTATGGGTTAGTCATCGCAATATTATCGCTTTTGACCTCTTGCTATGGTGATGTGAGAGGCACCTGACGAAAGTGCTTTTCTTTTACTTTTTGGAAATGAAATTATTTCTCAATAAAGCACAGTGACAGTGCATCAATTTGACTCCATTATGCCATTCTGATTGACCCTTAGCTCCGCCCACTGCTCACAAACCCAAGTGTTGATGTAAAAAATGTTAAATGTACAATAAAAACAGGTTCTATGAACCACAAAGGTGCCACTTTTTTTTTTAGGTTGTCTACACTCATTGGTCATTTCCTCAGGTCCGGTTACCATTTAAATTAGCTCACAGTTTGTCAGCTGACTTCTACTATGTCCAATAGAAAGCGAGCATCCTTCGAGCAGATATTATATGAGTGCACTATGATGAAACGGCCAGTGACCATATGGTTCAGCTAAAGCACATGGAACTAATAATCTGTGTGCAAACCTAATTAAACAGGAATCATCGGCTTCCACGTTAACAACGGCTGGTTCACAGATTCGACTTTACCACCCTGTGATAAAAAGGGCTTTATAAACTTTATAAAATAAAATATATCTATGATCTCATCATAATCCAAAGAGTCGGTCAAGTCTTTTTCGAACGACAGGAGGCTCAGAGGATTCAGCTGTGCTGTCAGCATTGTACTCCGACTCGCAGTCTTGATTTTATTTACACTCGAACAAATTCTTTCATCTGCGCAAGCTGTGATTGGTAGAGTCAAGAGGATTCGAATTAAGAGACACAAGTTTGGGAAGTTTTTCTCACTGCAAGTGTCAAAAACCTCTGTTAGGGAACGACACGGTCCTGCTGATGATGTTTGCCGGAAAATTTGAGAAAAAGCAAACAACTCGGCATCTGAGACGTCAACACCGTAGGATTTGCTGACAGGATGGAGGTTTTCTGCCAGGTTGCTTTCATTGTTAGAGCGTAGCGAGACTGCAGCTTTCATAAGACAATAGGAGTCTCGGTGAAACCTGCTGTCGAGTTCATTTATCTGGGAGTCGAGAATCTGATACCAGAGGGCACGCAGGTCGTCGGCACAGCGCACTCTCGTGGATTTCCGCAAGGATGTAGATACTGCTGAATCGTCATGACTCGGGAGTTTTCGTTTCCTGGAAAATGAAACGTCCCAGTTTTCGATCTCATTTTTTTCCATTAGCTCACTGGACGCTGTCAAGATTTGATCAAATCCACTGTGGCGCAAATCGGCAAGATTCTGCTTCAGGCACTCGACTGAATCGATGCATTCGGTCAGTGCTAATGTCTCGCTCTGCAGGCCCTTGCTGGCGTAGTCAGAAACCTCAAACAGTTTGCAAGATGCCACCAGGAGAAATGTAAACTTCTTGGTTTGAACTTGCTGAAGCAGGGACTGCGCCTCAAGTCCCGCCTGCCCTCCACTTTCCGCAAATTCCGTCAACGTTTCCAAAACGACATCGAACAAACGAAATATGTCCGTCACAGAGCTCAGCTGTGTCTGATCAGCGCAGTCAAGCTCACGAGGTGGCCGATCTGGATGCATCTCTTTCTGGATCTCAAGGAACCGATCCTGTCCGTGTGAACCGTGTGTCAAGAACAAGCACAGCGCATTGACTGCTTCGAAAAAAGTTTTAAAGTCTGCGCATCCTTTCGAGGCGTCACAGAGCGCCGAGCTCAAGCGATGTGAATGGCAATGCACATACAGTGCACGTGTAAACGTGCGCTTCAGGATGCTCTGCACACCAGACATGACGGATGCCCCGTCGAACCCGAAACCTACACATAAACCAGGATCCAACTCGAAAGGTTCCAAGATCTGCAAGATTTTTAAAGCTATTCCTTCAGCTGATGTGTCTCCGGTATCCACAAAACCAACAACTCTTTCTCTGATAGATCCCCTGTCCAAATATCTGAGACACACTGCCACGAGTTGCCGCTTGGACTGGTCTGAGCACTCATCAGCTAAAATGGTATAATACGTCTTCTTAGTGTTGTGTAACTCCTGTTTTATTTGTCGAAGCAGCAGAGACGCTGCGGCGTCCATGAGATCGTTCTGTAGCTCCTGACCACTCGGGGTTGAGGTCTTATTCTTAGGAATGGCATCGAAACGACTTTTAATTCTTGGGTCATATTTACACAAGAGCTGAAAGAGTTCATGGAAGTTGCTCAGATCATTTTCTTTGTGCTTGCACGGTGCAATGTGTTGCCTCACACAAAACATGACAATGTCCAGCATGACTTTGATGTGATCTCTGCTGTTCTGGATCAGTCCAGGAGTCATGGTGTGATGATTCTCTAGCTGGTTCAGAAGAGTGCTGGACTGCTGGTGTTCTTTGTGATTCATGTACTTACACAAAGCAGTGTTGTGAGCTTTGCTTAACTCGTGCTTTGAGCACGCCTGATGGGTGCGCTTCCAGTTTCTGAAGCCGCGAGTGAATTTATCGGCGATCAGATTGTTCCCGAAATGTCTGCACACTTTGCAAAAAATCGCGTCTTTCTCCACGCTGTACTCCAGCCATGCACCGTACTTGCTGTACCAATGAGCTGTAAACCTGCGCGGCTTCCCTGCTATAACCGAAACCGGGAAATTCTGCAGGATGGGCTGAGCAGGAGCCTCGTCAATCTCGGACAAGTCCATCACCTTGTCCCCATGTGCCGGAGAACCGCAGGATCTCTCAGCACTCTCTGCACAAGGGTTAGCTCCATCAGCTAACACCGCATCCCAGTCGATAATGACAGCTCTGCTAGCGGGGGGTTCTTCACTCGACGATGGGCTGTCATCGAAATGTTCAGTTTTGATATCATGCTCTGTCCCAATGTGCACATCTGCTGGTTCGGTCTTCCCTGGAAACGTTAACAGGTTTGTTTCTGCAGCCATTGCTGCCACTCTCTGGACGCTCAGCCTTCTCACTTCCTGTGTGTTAAAAAATCCATCCGGGTTGCAACTTTCTTTGCTATTAAAACGTTCCGGGGAATTAATATTAATACGTTTTAACGTTTGTAGAATGCTCCAATGTGCACATATTTAGGTTTTTATAAATGTTAAAAGGTTAATTTGTGCAGCCATTGCTGCTACTCTCTGGACGCTCAACCTTCCCACATCCTGTGTGCTAATAAATACATCCAGGTTGCAACTTTCTATGCTATCAAAACGTTCCGGAGAATTAATATTAATACATTTTAAGGTCTGTAAAATGCTCCAGTGTGCACATCTTTAGATTTTGTAGATGTTAAAAGGTTTGTTTGGGCAGCCATTGCTGCAGCTGTCTGGTCTGTTTACCCATAACTTTCCGCTTCCTATGTGCTAATAAATCCATCCGTGCTGCAACTTGCAGTGCATCCAAACGTTCCGGGGAATTAATAATAATATATTTAACGTTGGTAAAATTAGTAATAGTTAGTAAAACATTCTAAAATGTTAGGTAAATGTATGCCTGCAATTAATTTTTATATTATTATTTATTTATTTATTTATTTATTTTACCATTGTCACGTGGTCACTTGGACACTGTGCAATACTTTGTTTTGTGCACACCAATGTTTTTCTCTTTATCTTTCCCCATTTTTAAAAATTTTGATTGTGTGTGTTTTATATACTCTGTTACAATTTACCTGCACATCAGCATAAGCATTTCAACTGACTTACTGTGCAAATTATGAATAAACTGGACTAAAACTCTTGTGTGCATGGTGCCATGTCCCTCAATGCAAAGCAGTTACTGTTTCCACCATGAAGTTGCTTATTTTCCAATAACAGCACATCCTGAAGTGTTTTATTGCTCTTATACCACAGCATTCTACTTTATACTTTATATAAAAGACAGGTCACTCAGTCAGTTACCACAAAAAAAAAAAAAAAAAAAAAAAAAAAAACCCCTAATCATTCTGAATGAAAAATCTGTTAATTCATTCATTCATTCATTTGTTGAAAAACTGATGTGCAACATATGCAAATGATCACATACTGGAACTCACACGCTAACCAAACTTACACAGGCTACATTTATGTACAAAGCTTTTCCAAATATTTAAATATAAACTTAAACATCCCTGCTGAAAAAAAAACAATAGAAACTATCAAAGAAACTCCAATGGTTTCCACTACAAATACCATTACAAACCATCAGCTAACCATTAAAAACCATTACTATTATTGGTCCTTGATGGTATCCACTAGACATAATATGCCACCAATAGAAGGCAACAAATTACCAGTAGAGACCCACAGGGACCATTAGAGTTTCCATTAAAACCAATACAACTCCCATTATAACTATTAAAACCATTACAAGTTCTATGAGGGTTTTCTATTTGTTTTTACAGCAGGGCTAGCACATGATGACAATTGTGTTAGCCGTCGCTGCTAAGAGTAATCACAGAATAAATTTTAGTTGTATTAAGTCATTCTTTATTAATTTACCCACACGATTAAGGAAATATTTGAAACAGATTTGTACAGTGGTCAAGAGATACATAACACTACAAACTTACAACACAAAACAAATTTTATTCAACATTATTACAAAGAAATCTGACGGCACATCATAATCTAGGGCAACGTCAGAAATGCTTCCTTGTTGTGGCAGTTACAGAAGTCATGCTTCATACCGGGCCTGACTCAGGTGACGGGTACTGACCATAAATTCTTTATGTTTATTCAATAAAAAACAAGTTATGTCTTGAGACTGATAATTAGACTAAGTCTGCAAGTCGTATTTTTTGTTTACAGAGATATAAATGTGATTTCTGCCTTCTCTAATCACTGTGAGGAAACATTTCTTTTGTCTTTGTTTTCGTGTTACAGCAACTTTGTTTTGTGTTAATTGTGTAGCGTTTCACATCTTTCTGTCACCATAGTTTTTTTTTTGTCTTGTTTTCACTGCCAGTGTTTAGCTAGTTAAATATGTGCCTACAGCTACATTATTTTTTTTTTTGCCTACAGCTACATTTAGCTGCTTGTGTTGCCTGTCGGCCATGTTTCCCGGTTGCCTAGCAACAGCAACCTTGTTCTCACTAATTTGCGTTACGTCGAAAGGATGAAAAAAAAACCCATCTGAGTCAATACGAGGGAAGGGATTTTAGGACCCAGCGGTTGCTGACGGGTAGGTGAGTGGGAGGAGTCAAGCGTTGATTGACATAGAGGCTCGGCGAGCGAGTAATCTGGCAAACTGACCACACTAAACTAGCTAGTCACGGTAGCTCCCAAGGAAGAAAAACCCCAAAAAAACAGAAAAGAATAGAATTCCGGTTCAATTCGTAAACGATTCCGTAGCGAATGTATAAGAAGCAGTCGGAAGGCGATCTCCGTTACCGATGCCCGCTCAACGGTAGTTGATAATGCTGAAGATGAGGCTGCCAGCGGCGGAGGGAGACAACGACGCGGCCGAAGGCGAGCGACGGGAAAACAACAACGGCGAGCGCGGCTTCCTCCCCTTTAACCCCGCGCTGGAGGACGAGGCGGGCCGCGGACCTGCGCACGCTCCCCGGCAGCTCGACAAGGAGGCGGTGTTCGAGTGGTTCGGCTTGCGGCTCAGCCCGGCCAAGCGCGTGGAGTTCATGTGCGGTCTGCTCCACATGTGCCAGCCGCTCGAGCTGCGCTTCCTGGGCTCGTGTCTCGAGGACCTGGCGCGGAAGGACTTCCACATCCTGCGCGACGTCGAGGCTCGCGCCAACAGCCCCGCCGACCTGCGACTCCTCACCGACGTCGCCGACCCGGTCGTGCTCTCGCGCCTGCTCGTCTGCCTCTCCCTGCTCGGGTCTAAGAACCGGGAGTGCGCGGGGATCCTTTACAGCACGCTGAGCCGGATCGACGTGCTGCACCCGAGGAACTGCTGCGGGGTCGGCTTGAATTTACCGGAACCGGAACCGGGACCGGCTCCACTGGAGCAGCTGGCATTGCTCTTCGCCATGGCCTCGCTGCACCCGGCGTTCACTTTCCACCAGAGGGAGGTGGTGCGGACGCAGCTGGAGCGAGTGGAAGCGTTATTGGAGGAGAGGAGCCTGAGCCACTGCGCCTGCGCAGCTCCAACACTGGTAACTCCAACAGTAACGTTAAAGGAAAAATCCACCCTGAACCACTTCACATATCTTTATACTGACATATTCCTGATGTTCTTAGTCATTCCTGTGCCAGTCTGGTGGCTGGTATCGTATTCTCCATATCCCCTTGAGAAGTTGGTGCTTGTGCCTCTCTGACATCACAGGGCGACATTTATTATTATTATTATTATTATTATTATTGTTATTATTGCTAGCACATCTCAAGTTCATTTCTCACTCACTATTTTACATCAACATCTACAGTTTTACGTCGTATTAACGACACATCCAACACAGAAGTAGTAGTGGAGACGTTGGTGCAAACGTTGGACTCAAAGTCCCAGAATGCATTGCAGCTACACGATGCGGTTGCTCAGCTAGATAGCGATATACGACGTGACGAGCGAGATGGTGATGATGGCGGTATTAGTGTAAAAGTTGAAGCTTGTTTTGAGCAGCGTATAGATGAGATGGGAAGACGAGAGAGCTGGACGGAGTAAAAGACTAAAGCGCCGCTGCATCGCTCTATCAGCAGCCAGTGAATACAGACAGTCTGTAATGTAGGAAACATTTTGATGAAAGAAACCAAAAAAGTCAACTTTGAATTTGATTCACAGAATAAAAGATGAAATATTGTTAAAAATATTGATATGCAAGTCGTTTAGTTGAAAGGCGGTGCTTATTTTATACCAGTAAACAACCGAGAGAGGCGGGGCTTACTGCAGCTTCCAGACAACCTGAAACGAAACCTGACCTTTTGCTACCTTCTCATTTCATTGTTACTCCACTGCTCATAGACTAGACCTGTATTTTCTGGAGGTATAACGATATAATATGACAGTGATATCATGATAAATACTTTTTATGCATTTCCGAGAGTATCGTCAGCACTTTTACAACACATGTAGACGTCTGATGGTCCTGTTTCCTGCCTGTTCACTTTTTCATAACGCAAACTGTGTATCACACATCCAGTGAATCAGTAGAGCTCTGTTTAAAACAAAACAAACCAAAAAATGATGGTGATTCAGTGATATTTTTATTTACTGCTTTAAACAGTGAAGATGGCTCTGTGTTATAGAAGTGCTGATGATACCTGTGATACTATAGGAACAGCGCGTTTTGCTGTAAGTGATCGTGACATTGATATCATATTGTCATATAAGATAACGACTTCCCAGACGTAGCACTAGGCAAAAGTAGGCAACCGCCTTGGGCCCCCTAAAAAAATTCAAATTATATATATTTTTAATTAATAATGCTATGCTGAGAATTTAAATAGTGAATAGGGCCCCATTCCTTTATTTTATCTAGGGCCCCCAAATCACTAAATCTGCCCCTGGCACTTCCGCTACTGTTAGCTAATGTGATCTATTTCACTATCTTCCTGTAAAATTGCCCCTAATGCAACCAACAGTCAGAAATGTAATGTCAGAAATCATGTCTGTGACTTAAGAATAAAAATTACTGTTTTTTTTAAATAATTTTTTGTACAAATGTAATACCATTCTCCATTGTGATAAAGTTAAATTTATAAATCATTTCTTTTTCCTCCTTTACAACAATACTTCATGTAAATTTTCAACTAAAACGGAGCTTAAATGTTCAATTTAGACACCACCCACCTGGAATATTTTAGCTTTTTAGTTCATATTAATTGAGTATAAAACCAAAGAGACAGTTACAACATATTTAATGCACCAAACTCAATCGAAAAATAAAATAAACATCGAATGTTAGTCAGTTAGTTAGCCTACTTTAGCTAGGTTCTCTCAGTTTAATTAAGTGAGAAAGCCAAAAAAATTGTAGTCCCAATTAAAACACAGTTACTAGGATTGAGGAGCACTGATCTAGAAGAGCAGACCGGATATGGGCTTATATCTGCAAAAAATGTCTTGTTTCTGAGCTCGAATGTTTCTGAGCTCGAAAGTCAGGCAGCTGTAGACCATAATGAATAAGTAATGCAGAGTTTCCCCAGTCGTGCTCCTGGTGTCACCCTGCACAGCCTATTTTAGGGTCTTTACTGCTCTAACACACCTGACTCGACTCATCAGCTCATTAGCAAGTCCTTCGTGAAGTTAAAGTAAGTGTGTGAGAGCAGGGAAACACCAGCAAAATGCATCCCAGTGCGCTTTTCACTACAAGAAAACTCTGATCTAAAAACCTGCATTCTGACTCCATGCTTTGGTTTAAGGATTCAGGATTTCCAGAAAAGGCAAAACTGTGCAAGACAGGGGGACGGGGGTGGTTTCGAAAATCAAACCTCGTTATTTCTGCCGAACTACAGCCCTATAAACGTAAAACACATTTGGTTATTTGCTATCAGAGCTGGGTGATGAGATAATATCAATGTTGTGTTACTCTGTAATCAGTATTTTTACAGACTGGACATTAAAATCTGTGTTTATAAAGAACATTTTATTTTTTTCTGCTATTTCCCAAGTAAGATAAGTAAGGAATAAAACCTGACGCAAGCGGAGTTACTGTTACTACATTCGAAGTTTATTGTTTTTCCAATAACAGCCTGTCCCGAAGTGTTTCATTCCTCTTATACCACAACAATTTACCAACGATTGCAATTTTTAATTTATTACTTACTGACAGGTCATACTTTTTATCCATTTATAGTTACATTTAATGTGGCGGAACATCTGTGAAACAGGTTTGTTCCTGGTAAACCTGAGATTTAACTTAGATCAGATTCAAGAATTTAACAGCGCTGTGATGTAATTTATTATAGTTGAACTTATAGGGTATGTGTTGAGTAGACACACAGTTTCTTGAAATTTGTTGAAATCTGATTTTTGGAAACAGTTTCTGAAATGGAAATGGGAAGAAAATCCCAATTTGTGATCCCATTTGTCTAAATTCTGGACATGCAAATTGATTTGACCAGTGAAACTGGACAGCGTGCGTTCGTGTGGTGTGTTTTTTAATACCATTTGTGCACTCTTTGACGTCAGAAATTAGCAAAAAGAGCGATTTATGAAAACCAGCATGAAGGCAGATCAGGAAAGAACCTGGCGTAACTGTAGTACTCGTACCGACAGCGACTACAATCTAAAACCTAAAGTCGTATGGTTCAGTGAAGTTCCACTTCAGATTGTTTGTCGTTTATTCCTCCCATTGTTTGCAACAGTATAGCCTATGTTTAAAACGTTTAGCTAAAGACTGTTAACGCTCCTGAAATCCAACTTGAAATCCATGTCCCTGTTATTAGGGTCAGCTTTTGTTCATGTTTCATGACTGTGCTATCAGATGACTGACTGAGGAGTTTCACATGACTGACAACTGCGCAGCATGCATGCGTTCATACCTCTCGCTCTCTGGGTGTGACCCTGATAAGCACAAGGCTTCTTATTGGGTGGATTGGTGAATAAGACTCACCTGAGTTTAGAGAGAAGGAAGTGCAAGTCAGCAGATTTTGAGCTGTTTGTGTCCTAATGAGATTGTATGAACTGAGCCTTGCCGTATAGTACGATGTTTAATAGCCTTTCAAGCTTTCTGAGATAATTAGGCTAGTGGCTGCACACTTGTATTTGATCTAATGGTGTTTTTTTTTTTAAAAAAAAAAAAAATCTGAGTGAGAGCATTGCCATAATGACTGCCTGAGATGGCAATCACTGACGGCTTCTATTCTTCTTGCGTGCTTTTGATCAGGGGACCGGGCCGTCTCGGCTGAATAGCTGTATTATGGGGTCGGTATTATGTTGCCGTTATGGGACTCGGCTGTATGTTTGCGCATGGGACGTTTAGTTGCTTGTTATATAAGGACTCTCCAGATTCGATGTGCCTTTATAAATGCCTCAGTGGTGTTTCAGTGGTTAAAGTTTGTAACGTTTGTGAGTTCAAATTCCAGGACTGCCAGAAAATGACCCTTAAGCTAGGCCTTTCAGCCTCACCCGCTCAACCATGTACTGGAATTGAATCAATAGTAAATCGTTTTGGATAAAAGTGAATAAATATAGCTAAATGTAACCTGAACACTCTGCTCTTTTTTTTTTTTTTTCCCCTTTTCCGTCGAAGCTGCCGCCTAATCACAACTGTGCGCAAATCTACTGCAAAAAAAAAAAAAAAAAAAAAAAAATCAGCCTGCAGAATAGACTGTGTTATGAAACATTTAGCTCTGTTAAAACTTTCCCCATTGTCGTGATTGTTGTCGTGAAAGTAAAAGTATTTCCTAATCTAGAAAATCCAGAAGTCTGCTACAAAAAACAGACATTTTGGCAAGTTTGAAGGCTATGTAAGAGGTTTTAAAATTCACCAAATATAATAGGAAAACAGTGTTTGTTTTATTTTTGCACCATGTACTAGAGAGTTCAAGAGAATATGTTTAAAAAAAAAAAAAGAAAAGAAAAAGAGAGGCAGGTGAGGAAACGACTGACTTTATAGATATAATGAAAGAGATAACAGGGATAATTTTCAGCATTAAACATAATAAACAGATAAAAAAATATGATGTGGTTTTCTTTAATAAATCCATATTATGATTGTTGGCAAGTTGCTATGGAATAAGAGAAATAAAACACATGTTGTTGTTATGAAACATGTTGTCATTGGGAAATAATCAACTTTGGGTGAGTGAAGTATTTGGTTTGCTTTCACCACACATGCCTGGAGTTCAGAATGACGCTGTGGATGTCCCGTCCTTCACTCTGACCTTTAGCTGATGTGGCTGTCAGGTTCAATTTGCCATGACATGGTGGATAAACCACTGAGGCCAAAGAGAGGAAATGCCCCTGGATGTTAGCCTCTGTGTTCTTGGCCACTTAATCAAGCCACCCAGTGATTGTTGGCAGTGAATAAATTCTTACTTTTCATCAAGGGTGTGTATGAGTAATTAGGATTTTAGCTTTGAAAAGGCTTTATTAAAGGACTAGATCATGCAAAAATGCTAATGGGACTAAAAGTGAGTGAAAGCTGGTGACGTAGTTTAGTGCGTTTTATGATGTGGATTAAAATAGTTAGGGAATAAAGTGTAAAATATTTGAAAAGGTTTGTGTGATACCATTCCCATACCGTTTGAAAGGAAAATGACAAAAGATTATATTTGTAAATATGTAAATGGGTGGATGAATTGGGTTTTATAATGGAATATTTGACCAATGGTTTCACGCATAAGTTATGATATACTCAGTGTACTGTCTTTCGCCTTAGCAGAGCCAGTTTTCCCGGCCGGATGAGCTGTGTCCACACCCTGAGGGGAGCAGAACATGGCCGTCATGTCCGATCCAGCACCTCAGCAGCATGCCTCCGAGCCAAGGTACTGTACGCCGTGAGCTTCCGGGACTCGGTTGAGATAGCGTTCCCCGATCGTGAGTGATGCGGCACTCTGACGAACCTCTTTCTTTCACGTTACAGTGGTGCACATTGAGAAGATCAAACTGAAGGAGATCTCCCTGGCAGGAGACAGCAGAGAGTACAGCTTCGAGGTAGGTCTGCAAAATTTCATCCACAGCAAGCTGTCACCCACTGAAAGTGTGTGTGTGCACGAGTGTGTGAGTGTGTATGAGAGAGAGTGAGTGTGTGTGTGTGTGTGAGTGTGAGATTCTAGGAACAGTTATGCTGACTCAAAATGACACGAGAGCTGGTGTGGATTACCGGCTTTAAGGAGAGAAATCTGTTGCTCTGTTCAAATGAGGTTCATGAGGTTTACTTCAATATTTTCACTTTAATTCCTTGAAATGCTGAGTATTTAAATATATTTTCATATAAACGAGCCTATAATTTCATACTGCCGTAGACTGAGCAAGGAGCTGTGCGTTTGTATCATATAAACCCTTGAAAGAGAAAATACTTTTTCTTTCGTAAACAAAGAAAATCTGATAAATGAACAGTAATATTCGAGATTTATTTTCCTTTATATTTCCACGGTAGTGTTAGTTGCTGATATTTACAGTGGGTATAAAAAAGTCTACACTTTTTTAAAATGGCAGGTTTTTGTGAAAAACAAATAGAAATGTTTTAGGGGAGAAAATAGAAAAAGTAAACGCTTAGAATAATCTGGTTGCACACGTGTGCACTATTAATAACTAATACTTTGTTAAAGCTCCTTTTGCTTGGAATACAGTCTTTTTTGCGAAGAGTCTACCAACACGGCACATCTTGATTTGCCAATTTTATTCCACTTTTCTTTGCAAAAATGCCCCAGATCTATCAGATCTTAAGGCGATCTCCTGTGCACAGCCCTCTTCAATCATATCAAGTCATTCCACAGGTTTTTGATAGGATTTAGATCTGGGCTCTGACTAGGCCATTCCAAAGTGTTGATCATCTTCTCCTTTTTCTTTTTCTTTTTTTTCACTTGACTTTTGTTGATTGCTATACCACATTAAAGGGGGGAAAAGATCTGACATGATTTTATCTTCATTTCATTTTTCTTAAATCACAAAACCTGCAGTTTTAACAGGAGTGTATCGACTTTTTATATCCACGGTAGCTAAATAGCTCGCTAGATCCAGACAAAAATAGACATGGGCCACTTAGCCAAAAAGTTTAGGAAATGTGTGTAGAGTTAAAAGTTAGTTAAAGTTAAAACATGAGATTAAACTTTTAAACGCAGATTTTTTAGGGTACAGAAGTATTCAGAATTTTCAAGTTGTATTTGAGTAGTAAAATTTATTCTGACAGACTTACTATAGGCAATTATTATAGACTAAAGCTCAGTTAGCAGTTGATGCTAGCTGTGTTTATAATGTCATTTCAGTCCTATAGCATCTTTTTGTAGTAATTTACCAACACATCTGAGGAAAATGTTGATATTCCCGACAGTTTTGTGTTGTTTCTGATGGCACTGTACCTTTTATATTGTCTCTGTTAGAGATATCATGGCTGAATGATAGGTCGCTAAATCGTTTGCCTCAGTAATTAGCTAGCTAATGCTTGGTGCTCATATTTCTGTTGCCTAGCAACAGTATTCTCTTGATTTTAACCACAGAAAGGCATAATGTCTTTGCCTTACAAAGTCAAAATGTGAATTTATTTGAATGAAGCTGGATATGAACGAATTTATTCGTAAATTTCCACAAGATCTGTGTTACTCCAGTGTGAAAAATCCTGTTTGTTTGGTACAACGTTAAAAGTCCTACGAGAACTTCCGAATTTATGTAAATTTACGTATAAGGAGACTCTCTGTTCCAGCTACAAATCGTATAATTAATGTGACTTACTGTAATTTTGACTACAGATTACACCGTCAAGGTTCAGTCAGTTGAAACTCTGGCATTTCTCATTAATGACTTGAAAAAAAGTGTTCCAGTACAAATCCATAAATTCAAACAAAGAAGACTAGCTATTCATTTAGGACAAACTATAAAAGGAGGAAGAATTAGTGTGTGTCTGTGGAAGCTGACGCGCTGCAGTGGCTGAGCTGCATTACTGAACTTTGCCTTTTGTGGGGTTTTGTGTGAGTCATTAAATCTATTTTTAAATCGGCTTAATCCCTTGACTGGGTGATTGCCACTTATCAACATATGCACGAGTGCAGACAAAACTTTTGTAAATCTGGTGGGAATTTGTTGTTTGCTTTGGCCAAACGAAAGGCCATAGGAGTCTGAATACCTGGTAAATATGTGTGCGTTTGTCTGCCTCAGCCTCAGTGGATAGCTTTTAGGTGGAAGGCTTTCTCACCCATCTAAAATGTCCCTTTTGCTTGTTGGCGCGTGATGTTCATGTCGTACTTGATCTACCCTGTTCCATTTGCATTATGCATGGAGCCTGAAAATGACACGACCTGGCGTTGGATAAATGCCATAGTGAACTAGAGAGAGCTTTTTTTTTTTTTTTTTTTTTTTTGGCTCAGTGGGACACTTGGCAGTAAACATCCGGTTGTTGACAGAATGGACGGTCCCTCTGGTCCGGACTGAGAGAGAGTGGGTGGCTCGGGGCACCATACTGTGCTCTCTCTCTCTCGCTCTCGCTCTCTCTCTCTCTCTCTCTCTGGCCTGAGAGAGTTAAAAAGAAAAAGGTCCTTTAAGGACTTATTTTGGCTTCTCTGTTGTCTCAGTAATTGTCGCAGGGTCACACGGCTGTGGTTCTGAGGGAGGAAAAAGTGACTAAGTTTAGCCAGGAAGACCTCCCTTCCCTGAATACACACAAACACACACACACACAAACACACACACACACACACACACACACACACATCCTGCTAAGCCTTGGCTGATAGAGTGGATAGGATTCCTAGAGATTCCTGAAAAAGACCCTTTTTTTTTTTTTTTTTCCTCCCCCTCCTTCCACAGTGGAAGTGTGACTTCTAAATGTGCAGGCAGCAGTTGGGGGCCGAATTTGTTTTGTGTTTAATTCAGACGACGCTGTAGGTTGCTCTCTGTGAATCCAATTCAGTGTTTTATGAGTTGCATCACGTGTGGGGAGAAAATAGAAGTGCTGTAACACACCACAGCTATTTAAAGAGTTAGAAATGGGGTTTTCCTTCATTGTTGGAATTTTTGGAAACCTAATGTGATTTCCTCAGTTCAGTTCAGCCAAAAACTCTTCCAAAAGGCAAACGAACCAAAAGTATCAGTTTGGCTCTGATTTGAATTTTTGCCAAACGGCCTAATGGGTGTGAAAGTGTCCAAAATAATTTAGGAAAGTTGTACTGTCTTGTGCTGTCTGCACATATTTGCACTTTATGTATAAATTTATGTAGTCCCTTGTAGTTCTGTGCTGTTCTGTGTTTGTCTTATGTTGTTTCGTTTCACTATGTACTAAATAGCTGTATATGGTTGAAATGACAATAAACTCCACTTGACTTGACTTGACTTGACTTGAATTAATTTATAAAGGTGGTCGAACCAGCCATAGCTAATATGCTAAGGAGAATATTTTGCTATTCCTCTTGCTCGTGTTCTGAATCATACTCGTGCACAAGTGGTTTGTGAAGCAACAGCTGCATTTCAGAACTTAGACAAGTCAACTAATGAATATTAATGAGCATGGGAGTCTGCTTATGAATATTCATGAGTAATTGGGCGGCCCCTGATAAAAAGGCTGAGAGTTGGAGAGGCAAAGAAAAGCACTCTGCAATTTATTAAAAGTGTGTACACTGACATGATGGCAGTATGTGTTTCAAAAGACACACAGGAATAAAATAATAATAGTAATAATATCTGGTACCTTTAATCTTTTAAGTCTTGTGGTGGACTCTGGGTTTTGAGCATCATTCAGGCCTTGGGAAAGGTCATTCTAAAGCAGTGAGTGTTTTCTTAACACAAAGGAGCTTCCTTACCATGCAACACAGCATTCAGCGCCCCCCCCCCCCCCCCCCCCCCCCCCCCAAAAGTGCGACTCATTGTGCTGTTCTGAGTCGGAAGTCGTAACAGCACGTTTGTGCAGAAACAAGATTTGAAGTCAGAAAAATGTAGAACCTCAATTCTGGATTTTTGGAGGTTTAATTGGCTCTCAAAACGAATCTTCAGTTTTCTTCCTGTCAGGATGATTGAGAGATTCAGATATTAAATACTGATTGGACGTTCAAAAAGAAGGTGATAGAGAGGTGTTTGAGATTAAAGTGAGTTGCACGTTTTCTCTGTTTATCTCCTGATTGGTTGTTTTTTCCTCTTCTTCCCCACTCCAAGGTGTACCAAAAAACCCTTTAAGAACTGAGACAATTTAAAAAAAAAAATATTACACCGTCTCACTGGCGGGATAAAGACATCGCTGCTGACAGATCTGCATCTGCGTGTGAGAGGGTACATGTTATCACTGCTGACTAGGAAAAAAGGTGTTAACGTTGCCTTATGTCTTATAAATAAAACCTTTCGAGCATTTTTCTCCAAGATAAGCTCTAATGACTGTCATTACCAAACCTTAAATGAGCAAATCTTGTCTAATTTGCAGTAATTTTGGTGTCAGCAGAGAGGTGAGACGGTCCAAAAAAAAACCCAACTGTTCCATATGTCCCACCAAAAATGTGTGAAGCATTCAGGCCTGTGTATAAAAGCTGGAGGTTTCTATCTAGCAGTAGGTTTTGATTTGTTGTCCTCTGAAATATGCAGCTCTTGGCTCAGCTCAAAAGAGCATCTCTCTGACTTTTCTTCTCGCTCCAAAGGGAGGAGCGCATCCATCTTGTAGTAGTTCTTCAGAGCCTGGAGGCGTGGGCGAGACATATTGAGGACACTTGCGAGGACGTGACTAGCCTTTCACCCGCCTCCTTTGGCTTTTTCCCGACATTAGCGAGCGGTGATAGAGAGTCGCTCTGACACTGCCTGCAGTGGAAGCGTTCTCGGACGCCGCCGCGTGTCATTACGAGTTCAGCGAGTGGCAATCGAGGGTGGCAGCAAATCGGTTCAGTTCCTGCTGTGAGCAAAATGAGATTTATTCACTCAGGGATAGATGGAGCTTGGTGGATCTCGGGGGATTTCGCTTTTTGTGTCCTTGCCTAGTGGTACAAGTGGGCATGCACTAATAGTGATTTTTTTTCAGCAATTATTAACCAATCCCAAGCTCCTCCCATGCCTGGTTTCTACTGCTATCTATGACCTGGTTTCTACTGCTATCTATGACAAGAAGAAAAAAAAATGCAAGTCATAGCAAACGTCCCATTGGCTAAAATCACCAATATAATAAAGTATGTTGCTTACACCAAAGTCATATTGCATCATAACTCTCTTATGTGTGTGCTAGATTGAAAAGAATTCCAAATATTTTTAATCTTCCAAAAATATGAAACTGAAGTTGCCTATTGCCTCACAGCAAGTGGCTGTCATTGAACTACGTTAGCTAACTCATTTAAAAAAAAAAAAAAAGGCCAGCTAAGGTGTTAAATACAGCTAGCTGGTCAGCAAAGTAGCTAAACTTACTCTAAATAGAAAAGCAAGCTTGCTTGGAAGTTACACAGTTTATAATATAAAATTAAATACTAAATAAAATATGGTGTTAGGTAAACATTACCCACATCACTTAGCTAGCTATTCCTCAAAAAGTCATGCAAAAATAACAAAAAGTCATGCTGAGAATTGAAATCTTTATTGTATGACTGAGTTTTAGCGCATGCTTAGGTGCCTCAATTTTAGTTTACATGTAAAGGAGGCAGAAATTCTGTGTGTGTGTATGTATGTGTATGTATGTGTGTGTATATATATATATATATATATATATATATATATATATATATATATATATATATATATATATATATATATACACACACACACACACACACCACACACACACAGAGGCAGCATATGAGAAGGGAGCTGGAGCTTGGCAGGCTGTACCATCTGCTTGCCTGTATGTGGCATGGGGGAGTGTGTGCCTGCCAATTCATCCATCTTTCTTTAGCTCAGGCTGAGCACAAGCAGTTAGGCCTGAGTAGTAAAATCTGTTTGTGAACTCCACCAGTAATAAACCTGCATCTGTTTATATTAGCTCTGTTCGTTTCCTCGTCATCAGAGTGGCATTTCGAGAATGTTTGTGGTTTATTACTCTAGACTTTGTACATATTAAAGCTAAGACCAAAAAAAAATCACACTTACACAGTGTACTCTAGTGTATTCAGTTCCCATTGTTCTACTTCTTTAGTTTACACGCTAGCTAAGAGGTAACGGAAATCTGTTTTGTCCTGAATCTGTTCTATGAATTCATGCCCAAATCGTTTATCTGTAAACATTAACGTTCAAAATGAAACTTTATCATATTCATCACGTCCAGCTTTTTGGTACAAATCTCCTTTTCAACTTTAGTAGGCAGGGTCTAGGAGGGGGAAATGAAAAAGTGGTTGTCCAAGATGGCCGCTCCTGTAATATGAGTATGTTCAGCAACAGAGTAGATTTGTTCAGCCCTGAAGTTTACTAGAACAGCACAGCCCAAAGTGTTTTATTTCTCTTATACCACAGCAATTTGCCATAAAAAAATAACAAAACGTCATACTTTTTTTTCTTTTTTTTTTTTAAATAAACCTATAAACCCCTTTATAGTTACATTATATTTAATGTTATGAGACATCCACGAAACAAGATAGTTCCTGTTAGCATTTGTGTTATAGCAGTTTCCGCACTTTGTTTTTAAGTAAGACAAAAAAAATGCAGCTTGTTAGTGAGAAAATTTCCCATGGTGGAAAATTTACTATTAGAAAAAGTGTTGACACTGGAGACTCCTTCCTAAAATGTGAAATAAACATCTCCTTACAGAAAACCTCACCATATCAGTCATTATATATTTTTCTTTTTTTTTAAATAACAACGCATTGTTTTTTTAAAAGTATTATTAGTGTTAGATTGCATGGCGCGTCTGCCTGTGTAAATTGTTACTATCCATAAAAAAATCTTCTGACCAATCAGATATGAGAATTCATATATAACTATTTAAATAGTTGTATAACTATTTAAATAGTTGTATGTGAAACTTTTCAGTTCAATTGTTTATTAAGAATCTAAAGTAACTTTTTTTAAAGCTAGATTTCTTGCTAAAGCACAGTGCAAGGGGCTGACAGGTGTTTAACGCCAGTTCAAATTCCAGCGTATTCATATCGCACAGCTCACTATTACATAATCCCGGGCTCCGCCGGCTTCCTCTCGTCAGACCTCACACTGTTTGAGTGTGTGTGAGTTTGAAAAGCAGCCAAAAGCACGGGCTGACCGCTTCACTCTACGCCTGCTGGCTTGGTGTGTAAGAGATTCTTGATCTAATCCTTTGTTTCCCGTTTTATCTCCAGAGGATTGTGAGGGTGGGGGGAGGGCGAGGAATCCCGGCCTGCGCCAGCTTCTCAAAAGAGCAGGAAATGATTTCCTCTCACTCTCAGCCTTCCCTGCATTTCAAGCAGAGCTCCTCATACATCACTGCCAGTGGAGGTTTAATTCCCGCGCCTGCTCCATGCTAGCCGCCGAGCCTTTATTACATGCTAACCTGCTATTAAGACATCGGTATTGACTCGAATTTATTTGTGCAGACCTTGCAAACAGTCTGCTGGCAAGAAGGGATCCCAGACAAAACAGCTCGGTGTTTACTGCATGCTCCGGGCCGCCTCGGTGTTGAAAGGCAGCTCAGTGTTACAGATAAACCCTTCAACACCCTCTTGCTGGCGTCTGGGGAATGATGAATTGCTATAATTACAACCATCCTCTTATCGACTCTGGCTGTGGCTGCATGTGCCAAAAAATGTCACAGGCATGCCAGTTATTTCTCTCTGTTGTTTTGTTTTGTTGAGCAGATCTATGATTTTTTTTTCCCCCCCATTCTGCTTTGAGAATTTTATTATTAGACGGCCTGAGCGTAAGGTTAATGCACTGCGTCCTGAACTGAACTAAACTTTCATCCTCCGACCTCTAGCGAGTGCCTTGGGATACGCAGGAATTTTCCGCCATGACTCACACTGAGATAGTACAAGAATGAGCTCAGGAGTGAAATGAAGCCTCTCCGTCATCCTTGCCGTTGCATTCAGATGCTGTGTAAAAGGTGTAAATATTTTCCACACATACAATCTCGCCTTAATCTAATCTAGTTTAGAAGTGCCTTTGGGATTTCTCTAGTCACTGGAACGGCCCACTTTTAGCTGATTCCGTTGTTCTAAATGTAGCACATTGAAGGCTGTTGTGTAAAGAATCAAGGTCAGTTTAAAATATTAGGAGTTTCTTATTATAAAAAGTATGGGTTCTATCAATGTGCAGTGTGTGTATATGTATTTATTTATGTACAAAGTGTTATAGAACATTTTTTAAAAATATATTTTCATTTTTAATGAGGTTACGTTAGTGGAGATCTTTCCCATTTTTTATACAGCTGCGCTGTTGAATTCTCGATTCTGATTGGTCAGCAGGTTTTGATCAATTGACTGTAGTGGCTGTAATTCAGATCCCAGGTTTATATTAATGCACTTGTTCTTATGGTTTAGTTTCTACAGTAACACAGGGTGTGATGGATGCTCCACATAATCTAAGACTAATAACAAACAGATTAAGAAAATGTTTTGTTTGCTATGGTGCTATTTTTTCCTGTTCTGTTTATTTAGCTTTCATGGAAGGAGTCTCCAGTGTCAACGCTTTGTAACAGTCAGTCAGTAGGTTTTCCACCATGGGAAAGTCTTCAGGACAGAAGCTTTGTGCTTTCTGGGTTCTCTGTAACATGACAAGTTGCTTTTTATGTATTATTAACTTGAAGAAACAAGCGAGGCTGGTAAAGGAAAAGATTGTTTATAGCTGCTATAACGTAAGTGATAACAGGAGCTAGCTTGTTTTGTGGAAGTTTCACAACATTAAACGTAACTATAAAAACATTAAAAGTACTAGGCCTGTGTGCTGTGTTTAAGGTTCATTTTTTTTAAAAATGTTAGTGTTGACAAGTTGCTGTAGTCTAATTTTCTTGTATTTGTTATAATAATACTAAACAATTTCCATCTAAGGCTGGTGTATAAATAATAAGAATTCATACAGATTACTGAACGTCTTATTTCGAAAAAATAACAAAGCATATATAGGTAGGTAGGAAATGAGTTTCACATGATTAGCAAACATTACACCGTTACACCTGGTTTAGCTTAAATTCACTAAAAAATTAAAGTTGTGGTAACAGGGCAGAGGACAGATGAAGAACAGAAATTAAATTTCTTTACATTAAATTTGTAAGGAATAACACACGACAGACAAAAATATTTTTATACAAAAATAATCCACGCCAGGGTGGTGTGATGGGGCTTGATGTGAAGCAGATGATTATTTTCGTATGACAGCACGTTGTCTGGAGCGTGCTATTCTGCTTATACCACAGCGATTTGGCAACGAATAGAATGTTTAATTTATTTGTGAATGAGACATTGTGCATTTTAATGGTTTAAACGTAGATTTAATGTTGTGAAACATCCGTGAGACAAGTTAGTTCCTGTTCTCAGTTACATTATAGCAGCTATAAACGGTCGTTCCCTCACCACCACCCCACCGCTCGCGCTCTCTCTCTCTCTCTCTCTCTCTCTCTCTCTCTCTCACTCTCACTCTCTCTCTCTCTCTCTCTCTCTCTCTCTCTCTCTCTCTCTCTCTCAAGCTTGTCATTTTACAAGGAAACCAGAACGTGTAAACTCCTCCATCCTCAAAACTTTCCCATGTTGGAAAACTTCGCAAAGCACCGTGACTGTTACAAAATGCTGGCACCCTAAACTCCTTTTATAAATCTTAAATAAATATCTTCTATGTTTTTTTTTAAATCTGTTTATTATTAGTCTTAAATTATATAGCGTGTTCACCTTACAAATCTCTATAAATGAGCTGTTGCTATAGAAACAATAAAGTGTTAGAACAGTCACATTAATATAAATTGTTCACGTTACAACCGGAACTACTGTCCGAGCCGTAGAGTTATATAAATAACGCGCACCTACTGACCAATCAGATTCGACCGAATTCATCCACGCTGTGATGTGAAGTTCCACGTATCCTAGAAAGAAAGTTAAAAACCGACAACGTAACATTAGATAATTATCTCCCGGCATTTCACCGAAGTCATGTGACAATTGTTGGTTTGTATTATTGGGAGAACATGTGATTATCCGTCCATCTATCCATTCTCTGTACTGCTCGGCAAAATATCTGATCATCCTTCTTGAAAGTTCTGGAGCATAACATCAACATAACTCTGACTCCAGTTTTAATAGATCTAGGAAAAGTGCTATTTACATGATAAACAATGTTTTGAATCTTGTGCTGGAGGAAAGTTTTGAAATAAAAACCTCTAATTACTGCATTAAATTAATACGATGGTGCAGTACGTGTTTAATATTTGAATAGTAGTATTTTATACACGAAATAAATGTCAGTGATTTTTAACACTGGAACAGGCTGTAAAAAGTTTGAGCCTCCCGCTGTACACATTAAAATGTAAAATGAGCCGGCTAGCGATGTTCTGGTGAAAATTATGTAATGACCTATTTTTAGTCGCACTGCAGCTCGGAAACATTCTGGCCGCGCACGTAGCTGATGTCATTATCGCAACTGCTGTTTCTGACGCATCATGCATCGCCAGGGTTTGTTTTTTTTTTTCTGTTGCACTTTTTAAATACCAGACATATAAAAGTTAAGAGTCAGCGGCTCAAAACTTCAATTTACATTTCATCCTGCTGTCTGAACATCTCAACCACGACGCAAACGCACCGAGACAGAAATGATGTGAGCTGCGAGTAACGAGGGAATGTTCTCATGGCTGAAAAAGCTCAGTACTACTACAAGCAAAACCAGAATCAGTCACAGTTTCAAATAACATGTCTGTAAGTCTAACCCTGTCGCTCTCATTCCAGGTTAAATGGTCCGACTCGTCGTCTACGGCTGTGACCAAAAGTCATCGTGAACTACAGGACTTTCTTTTGAAGGTATTTTTTTTTTCTTTTCATGCGCTGTGCTTAAACCACAGCTGTCAAAGCAGGTCCTAAATCATATCTGTGTAAATCATATCTGCTTGCCATGTTTTTGTCTCTTTTTTTTTTTCCTCCCTTCTATGTTGAAGCAAAGAGTGGACTTCATATTCTCCTACATGTTAGAAAATATATAAAAGAGCAGTTTGCTTTGGGGAAAAAGAGATGGTCTGATGCAGAAAGCAATACATTTTCAATATTAGCTCAGAAACAGAGCGGCACCTAAAGGCATCGCTTTATTGAATCCATGTTTTAAAAGCAGAGCTAAAGCAGTGTTAAATCTCCTTTTTGTTTTTTTTTTCCCCTTGTTTTGTCTGTAGCTGTGTAAGGAACAGAGTGCGGGAGGGTTCGAGCAGGATGTTATCGGATTACTGAGTCGGGCCGAGGGCGAGCACAGAGAGCTGGAGAGAATGCTCAGGTGAGTGTTATCTTCAATCCTGCCTCTTTTCATCAGTCCAAATTAGGGGTCTAAACAACAAGCTTGCACACAACGTGACACGATACGATTTCGAAGTGAAGGCAACGATTATTTGACGACACCACTGAATCTGCTACGACACAATTCGATTTACTAGCTTCCAAGACGTGATGAAGATGTAGAGAAGGACTATTTCATAAACATCTGAGTTACTGGAAAATCTCCTTGGTAGCCTGTTGTATTATTTACACATTAGTTTAAAAATATGAAATATCTTTTACCCATCAGTTGTTTTGCACCCTAAATTCAGCACTCTCTTTTACAACAAGGAAGCCGTAAGTCCTATCAGAGCCGTAGTTTAGCATGTTAGCTGTATTCAGTCACCTTGTTTGTGTTTTTAAAAAAATGTCCTCTTTGTTAGACAGCGAGAAGACGAATTTGTGGCCACAGTAGTGTTTGCTTAGCTTTTTCTATTCGCCAGGCATTCAGAAATTTCACAGTTTGTTACAATTAACATATCATAAAGGTTTATATGGTGATTGTTCACATATCCATATATATATATAGTGAAGCATGGTGGTGGTAGCCTCATGTTCAGCGCTGGACCCTTGGTTGCTTCTCTGTCCTTACCCTGTCACTGACGTTTGGTGGACGGCCTCCTGTAGGCAGAGTCGCACTACTGTCTTCTTATTTCCATTTTTAATAATGGATTCAATGATCAATGGGATGTTCAAAGTGTGAGATTATTCTATAACCAAACTTCATGGTAAATAGTTTGATAGTAAACAGCTCAGGTCTGGGGTCCTTGTATTTACATTCCTCTTGCCAGTCATGTTAAGGACACGCCCACATTTTTACTACTCAGCAAAACAAATATGATAGACTTTAGTGCTAAACCGCCAACACTGCCAGATACTGGTGTTATGAGGGGAAAAGTACAGTTGGGCTGGAGAAAGAAATAAAACTTGTAAATCTGGGAGCCAATTAGGCATCTTCCAACTAGGCATCTGCCTTCTGTATCTGGGAATCTGCCTCTAATGCTGGGAAAGAGGGGAAAGCGTATTTAATGAATACATTTTGCTATTAAATATACCTTCTATAGGCGTAATACTATAATTCTAAACTAAACTACACTGGATTATACACTTCTGACTCTTCTAGTATTACTGATTTTGAACTATTAGAACCAGTTTTTTACTATTATTACAAAATGCTACTCCAAAAGGACGGGTTAACTAATCAAATATCACATTTCTTGGAAAATTAGAGACTCCTTCCTGCCCCTAACGTGCCCTGAATTGTTGATTTAGGTTCCTCTGCATCTGTTCTGCACACTACAGCATGCTATAACGTGGAATTAGCTTGCCTTTTCGAGGTAGTGTTTATTTCCCTCATATACCAATGTCTTGAATGTATATATGGTGTGCACGTGATTCTAAAGAAGCGTAAACACATTTCCATGAACTGCTCCAGCTGATGAAAGACAGATAAAACGGAGTGAAAATCTCTTGCAGAAATCAGCTCGCTCTGTTTATCTGTCTGCACTAACAGCTCGCAGCTCGTCCCACATAACTCCATAAATCTCCAGCACTGATATTGACTGTGCAGGATGAGTGATTATTACAGCTTTTTTTTTTTTTTGTTAATCCATCAGAAGCACTGAAGGCAGGCTTGGAGAAAGTCTGCTTTGTGTCGTGTAGATCAGAGAGGATGATTCCATGTAGATGCGATTGCTTCGAGGATGCGCTGCTTTGTACAAGTGGCAGGTTGGAATATTTAGGTCAGCAGGCCCTGTGAGTGAGTGTGTGTGTGTGTGTGTGTGTGTGTGTGTGTGTACAGGGTGGGGATTTATCTTCCTCTGGTGGGAGTGCTTGTCTTTCGAGGGTGTCTTTCGCTCGAGAGCTGATTAGTCCTGAGGGAAAGCAGAGACTGGCAGCAAGCTACACTATTACCTCATGGAACCATTTATAATCGTTACTGTGTGGCCCTGCGTTCACGCTAGCAAGTTTCGCTTGTAGTTTGTGGCTTGTGGGTGTATAGCAATAGTGGCCTGGGCGTGGCCTGTTCTCGAGACCTGGGCGTGGCCTTTCCAGCATTTTTTAAATTCCAAAGTGAAACAGTAGTAGCTACGTCTATCTTCTAAAGCTAATTAGTTTAACAGAAAATTGTTTGTTTCGATTTACACGTTACGTGCCCGTCTTCATACTCACTTCATCAGCAGATTAGCAAAGCAAGCTAAGTGCCCTAGATACGTACCCTCACCAGAGGCACCTGTTTTTTCCTTTCGAGTGTTATTTTTTCTTCATGTCTCAATGCACATTTAGCGAGATGTAGTATATGACACGATGAAACCACAGATAAGTTTTTGCACGTCAAACTGCGGGTAGAAACTAAAGTTGTAAGTGGGGAACTGAAGAAACGTTGGATGACACGTGCCGTAGGATTTGAGCAAATTGTTTGGATTTTTTCACTTTAAATCATCATTCAGAATTTGCACAAAGTTGAGAAATACTCTTCTGCGTTGCTTGTTGCGCTCTTGCTTTGTCGCATTCCTTTTTGCTGAAATTGCAGCTTCGTGTTGCGCACATGCACAGAAAAAAAGGTTGCGAAGAAAAACTGATTCGATTTGGAAAAATGCGGTTGCACCGTTTTACAAGCCTGGTTCGAATCGAATAGTAAAAAGGTTATAAACTATATTAGCCATCGTATATCGATGCACGTGACGGTTCGCACGTGTTCAGCCGACTGTGCTCATGACTTTTCCCTGGTGCAGAAGATTTGACTGAGCTGAATCGTATTTAATCAGGCCCTGAATCGAATCATAACTGATTCGTATCGGAACCAACGAGTTTAACTTGCACCTCAAGTGTATTGTTTACTACACATCATCTGAAAGAGGGAGATTGACTCCCCTAATAGAAAATGAATCATCTCCTATCGCTTTACTGCTTGCTAGTGTGAGTCTCCTGCTTCTTTTTTTATTCACTCACTCAGATTTCTTTCTTCTTTCTTGTGTCCATCTCTATGGTGTCCATCTCTATGGTGTCCATCTCTATGGTGTCCATCTCTATGGTGTCTATCTCTGTGTGTCTCGTACAGGGCGAGGTTTGCGTCCGTGCCACGGGAGTTCCTACAGATGTGCCAGGCCTCGGGGTTTTTCCTGCCCGAAGCGTCTTCCCTACACTGCAGTCACAGTAAGCGTTCACTCCGTGTTCACTTCAGCATCACTAACGAGAACATCATTACACCAGAGACGCACAACAGGCGCCTGCTGAGGCGCTCGAGCCGCCCGTGCTTTTCCTCCAGAATACAAAGTGCCTGGCTTTGAAAGTGAAAGAAAAAAAAAACTTAGAGAGCACATACTGGTATATTTTCTGCACGAGTAATCCACGGAGGAGGAGCAGGTTAAAGGAAAAATCCAGATATATTTCAGCCAGTGTGTGTCATAGATAAGGATTTCAACACATTTCCCTGTTATGGGAAAACAGAAATGGAAAACTGTTTACTCAAAAATCACTAAGTGATTTCTGGAAGTTGTTATAATTTAAAAAAAATACAAACATGGAACCAAATTCGGAGCTATAACTGTATAACTCTAATAATAAATCTGTGAAGACAGACAAGATGTTTTTATGCCGTTTTAATCAGCAGTATGTTTAAAAGTAATTCCAATCACTTATAATTTACAGATAAGGTTTTTAAGTAGCTCGGTGACAGAAACTGAGGCACTTCTCTGTTTTGTTTTATTTATATTTTTCTGATTATACGTTAAGTGCATGACCTGGTTCAAGTCTTGTAGTTCCTGTTACTGCTCCGAAGCTGATTATTTTCCAATCATATCTAAAAATGACAAACCGCTCCTTTAAAGTGTGACCTTTTGCTTCTGGTGCTGCTGTAAAGGAGCTGACGTGCATGTAAAGCAGTCGAGCCTTGAGGAAGTTAAAGGAAAAGCGGTGAACAATTACACAGGTGACGACACCGTGATGATGGAAAAATGATGTACTTTCAAACATGCTGCTTTTCTCACACACACTTCTGTCTGAGTAGTTTCAGAATGGAAACAGTAGATTAGCTTGAACGGTAACTCCTTTCTTGTGGTACAGTGTGGGAGGTTTGTTTGTGTGTGTGCGCGCGTGTGTGTGAGCCGAGGGAGGTGTAATATCTGGCTGTCTGCTCCTCTGCGCAGGTAACAGTGCACCTGGAGCCAGAACCCGACAGCCGGCACCTCGCTTCTCAGAGGACTGCTCAGAGACTTCCAGCCTCGATGAGGGTGAGACACACACCCCACACACACACCCCACACACACACACCACACACACACACCACACACACACACACACACCATACCGCACACGCACACATTTATGCACTGCCCACATCTGCTGCATTAAACACTCCCTGTTTTCCAGATTGTTCTGAATGTTCGTCTCTAAGCTCAGATTTTAGTTTGTCAACAAAGCCATGTTTCTTTAGTTTTGCACTCGAGTTACAAGGCTAATCTAGCTCAGAGGATTTATTTTCTTAACCTAATCCATTAAGTCAAATATTAGCCTGTGAAAAATGTCGTGGCAAGTGAAAATATCTTGAACAGTCAAATTTACCCTGTACTTTAAATCCAAAGATTACAATAAAACAAATATGATTATTAAACCAGTTTCTAGACATTTCTTACTAATCTCACGCTTGAAACAGTCTTGTTCTGCTGGCAGATCTTTTTTTTTCTTCTGATTTTAAGAATTTATTTCTAGAAAGATGCAAAATTGTCTGCCAAAAGAAGACAATTTAATGACCCTATTCAAGATATTTTTACTTGTTAAGATTACTGTTTATTAGAGCTGTAGAGCTTTTTATTCATGAACTTTCCATCAGTGGAATACGTTGTGTCTATGTTGCCTTTATTGTCTTACTGGCTTTTGTGTTATTATGGCTCAGATTAAATCCATTCAAGTTGTATAATCAGTCAACTATAAGAACTCGGTAATAATTATGATAATACTGGGTTGTAACGATATATAGCTTCAAGGACCTCACATAGAGAACCACTGATGGCTCTCAAAGTGACAGGAAGTGTACAGCTACCATTTTCGCTGTGTGCAAATAGCAAGCTTATATCATTACACCTGGAAAGACATTTGGCAAAGACAAAAATCGGAACTGAATTGCTTCAAATGTAATTCAAACTTTGGGCCACGTCCCCTTCAGAGTAACGGCTCTAACTGTAACTCTGTGCTGAAGAAGAAAGTGATTCGTTTTTAAAATGTCGCTGTGACTAGTTTTAGCTCTAGTGATGTCATTTTGTACATCTTGACAGATGACGGTGTTCAAAGCCACATGAATAACTGTTTGAGACTCTGAGCAACTGGACACAGTTTGAGTTTTGCGGATCTGAAAAGCACAGAACTGAATTTTGTGTATTTGTGGTTGTGTAATGAGAGTCTCTGTCGTCTAGACCTTGACGCGTATGGGGTCTCCCGCTCGAGAACACACAACGCTGGAAACACGAGCCATGGGTGAGCTACACATACACGCACGCACACACTGCTTTGTACCTGAAAGGAAACCTCTAGCTCCTTGTCTACAAAAGGATAGCAAGACAAATGTGTGTGTGTGTGTGTGTGTGTGTGTGTGTGTGTGTGTGTGTGTGTGTGTGTGTGTGTGTGCGCGCGCGCGCGCGCGCAGTAAGCAGCACATGGACAGCGCTCAGTGGGAGTGCAGCAGGAGGAGTACACACGGCGAACCCTACGGGGAGGTGACGGGGAGGAGGCGCAGCTCCCAGCCTTGTGGGACAGAACCAGAGCAGGTCACTTTTCTCTCCCTCCTTCCTTCCTCTTTACTCACATAACTAGAGATCTAGAACTTTCTCTGCTTTCTGGCATCCTACAGGAGAGTGAGGAGAGGAAGATCAAAGTGAGACCAGCAGGCAAAAGGTAATTTAATTCCTGCATATTGCAAAAGTGTCACAATGTTCAGAAATGTACAGAAAAGTGAGGGAGTCACTGTAGCACCACAGCTGTCCAGATGTTATGGAATATAAAGTCCTTCTGAAATGATTTGAGAGGCGCGAGTTAATTGTGTATGTTGATATATTTCCTTTTGAACCAGGAAGTCAGAGTGACATGGTGTTAAGTGTTGACTGATTCACACGTCAGCCAATAGCAATCGAGATGTGCCATGCCACAAACTCCGCCCAGTCTAAACAGACTTAATGCTTAGAGAACTGAATAAAAATAGAGAAAAGTGAAGCGTTTTTAGTGAAAGACTTTTCTCTGTGCTGTGCTTGCTATGGCAAGAGAGTCACACTCCGACGATATAATACTGATATCATGATTATTTATGTCACAATACACTTTTCTGATGTGTTGCTAGTATCGTGATATCTTTTTTTAAAAACATTTTGAAACATTTTTATAGCAGCTGCAAACTTTGGAAGCAGCACATTTGACACTGGATTGTAAAATGTTACGTAATAAATCTGTAAAAAGCTTTTTTCTTATTAAATAGTGGTCCAACTATTTATTCTCAACCAAGCAGTGGTTAGAAAAGGGAAGTGTGCAGGAGACGCAGAGGCACTGCTACTGTAGAGCAAGACACGCCCCTGGGGGCGGGACATATACTTACTAGGCAGCATTTAATTGGATGAACATAAGACTAGTGCATGATGACTCATCAGAAGATTTTTCACCGAGGTGATGAACTGTGCTATTTTGCCAGATCCAACATAAATGTAGCTTTCTATTGTGTATTGAATCGATTGGATTTAAACTTACAGGGAAAAGATGCAGAGCATAATCACATATCTTCAGTTGCATAAAGCAATTTCTTTCTAATGTTTTAGAAACACCATGTTCCATCATCATGTTACAGAGACTTTTAATGGCTTTGGCTGTGTCATTAACACACCTTTATACAGGTTACGTTCAGTAATTCACTAAAGTGGCAACTCGGTGTATATTTAAAGCCACAGACACTGTCACTGTCCTGCATCATTTCTTCTTGTTGAAAGCTAGTGACTAAAGTAAAACACAACTATTTAATTAACACAATCTTCCACTCAACCCCACATTCAGCCCCCTGAGAGCTCAGTGTCTTGGAGTTTCATGCATAAATAAGATCATATAAAACAGCAGAGAGCTTTTTTACTGCTCCACTGATGATGTGAGGTGCTGCACTGTGGAGAAACGAGGCAGCCGCTGGTTTTAATGCAACGTCTCGTGGCACAATTGATTCCGAAATAAACTTAACAACTGTGCACAAGCAACAAACAACAGCCTCCGAGTTTAACACACTATTTGGAGGGAATTGTTTTCTCAGGGTGGAAAAAGTGCTGGAGACGTGAACTGAATTTAATTTCTAAAGATTTGTTACTCGCCTGTATGAAGTGTGTCACAGTCCCTTTTCCACTCACTGCATCCGCTTTCATTCAAGTGTACGGATTTCTTTCTTTTCAGTCATGACGTGATGAGAGGATTAAACATGACTGAAATGATCAGTATTATTTTGCTTCATGCTGAAAGTCTGATTTTTTATAGAATAAGTATTTGGTCAATGTAGGAACAAAATGCAGACATCTTTATTCATTGCTTTTACTCGCTGGATCTCTTGAATTCTCACCGACATTTCAGGTGATTTGTGTTTAAGTGAGATTAAGTGAGAAATCAAAAAGCAGGATGTCCAGGAACCCCAGGAGACATAATGACCTTCACCGTGAGCTGTTTCAGCAGCGCAGTCCCGGGAACCGGCTCGAATTCTTACAGATAATCGACTGAAAAAGAAACAGAAAGAAACGTTTGTGTGTACGTGTGTGTGTATATACGTGTGTGTATGTGTACGTGTCTGTGTGTGTGTACACATTGAAACACTGTGTGCTTTACAGGGACAGAGGCAGGAGAGGCCCAGTGGGGAAAAACTCTGTAGCCAATGGGATTCAGAGAGTTCCTGCAGTCCAGCTGATGAATCAGGGAATGTGTAAGGGTAAGAGTGTGTGTGTGTGAAATAGGGCTATTTTACAGAACATGGGTGAAGTGAGCACATAAGTAGGTCTTCATTGTAGGCTGTTGATAAATTGCTTTGATCTAAATGCTAATGTAATCTTGCTGAGGCTATTGCTGAATGAGGAGTTGTGTGTGCATGCGTGTGTGTGCGCGTGTGTGAGGAACATATGTAGCATGTATAAATCAGGTTTACATGCACACTGTGTGTGTGTTTGCACTGTTTTATCGAAGCTTCAGGCAGGGACACCTACGGAGACACGTCTTCAGAGAGCTCCAACTCAGTGCCGTCGAGCCCCGTCCACCATCAGCGCAGCCTGGAAACACAAGGTCAGCTCTCTCACTGCCGCTCTCTGATACACACACCATCACAGCGTACAGCATCTGCTCTGCCATGACTGCTAGCGTTAATCTAATACTACGATTAATATCAGGGGATTTGAGGTGTTTTGGCAAAAAATTAATTGAATTTCCACCCCTTACATGTATTTTTAAATGGTTTATTAACACCTTGATATTGTGAAAGTAATATTTCTTGACAGTGAAAATTTGAAAGTGTATCACCCCTAATCAGACCATATCTAATGATATTGCGTGAAATTGCACTGAATTTGCACTGAATTGCATCGCTTTGAATAGCTCTGTCAGGGCAAGTGAAGTGTTCTCTCTTTCCAGTCAGTGATCACACGTCAGGAAGTGTTTGCATGCACTAGTTTTTTTTTAATTTGGTGTGTGTGTGTGTGTGTGTGTGTGTGTGTTCCACGTTTTCAGACACAGAGAGTCAGTCGGATAACTCCGTCCCAGAGCCAGCTGATGCACCGCGCCGCCCCCACGGGCAGGGCACAGTCAGGAAGGCGGTTGCCATGGTGAACCCGCTGGTGGCGGAACCGGAGCATGCGGGTGCAGATGTACCGTCGCACCCCTCAGCTGTGGTGGAACTGGCGCTGACCTCGTGCCTCCCCTACGCCCTGCAGTACAGCACCGCCCACAGAGACGCAGGCAAACCCGGGGAGAGCAAACTCACCATCACAATCCCTCTGGGCAAACAGGATACGAGGTCCAGCATGGCCATCCCCGGAGACCCCGCCCAGTGCCCACTGCCGCCCGCCTTCCCTGAGCCAGCTCAGCCTCAGGCTCCGCCCAGCAGCATTGCTGCTCCGGGGAAACCATGTGCCAAGGCCAGTGGGCAGCCACAGAGCCCTCACACGCCCTCCGGTTTAGTCCAGTGTCCTCTCGCTGGCACCATGCCCGCTCAGATACCCAGCTCTGCGCCTCTACCGCCCCCCGCTAGCATGCCCACCCCGAGCGAGAACGCGCCATACATCAATAACACTGCACAGTCACAACCCACAGGCTGCAACGCCTGCGGTTGCCGTGGTACCTGCGGAGGCAGTGGAGCCCACCAGTCTCCCACCACTTTCTTCCTGCCGGCGCATCCCAACCGCCAGATGTTCGGCCCACCCGCCCCGTTCTTCCAGCTGGCACCATCGCTGTGCAGCACCACCTTCCCTACACAGGGCCATCAAGGGAACGGGACGCCGCTGCCCTTCTACGCCCACACGTCTCCAAGTGCCGCCTTCGCCGGCAGCGCGCTCCTGCACGCCCACTCGGACCACCTGATGCCCGCACAGCCCGGCTACGCCACCCTGCCCCAGGTCACACCGTTCGGACGCTTCTACCCACCCGTCTTCCCTCCCGTGGGTGCCATGCCCGGCGCTGCAGGAATAAAGAAGAGCGGCACCGTGTCCTGCTATAACTGCGGCATGAGCGGCCACTACGCGCAGGACTGCAAGCAGCCGTCCATGGACGCCGGGCAGCCAGGTAACGCCAGTGCCAGGAGGTGACGAGTATCCCTGCAATCTACATCGTATCCGTAATCTATTTGTGCATTTTTGTTTTTGAGTATTTGGAGACTCACGATGCCCCTGGATAAGCCAGGAACAGAATTTATTTTGTCATATGCGCAATTTGGTCATGAAACTGTAATGTACACATTTGTATGCTCTCAATCTGTCAACAAAATTGTGCCCACAGGTTTGGTTCATTTGTGCTCAGCTCTAAAGAAAATCTTCGTTGGTATGAGATGCGGTGCAGAGACACGGTTAGAGCTCTTGTCTCATTGCACCAGGATAGATTTTGATCTGTTGCTATGGCGATACAGAAGACACCTGAAAACTGTTTTCTCAGCTAAAGCAGCGATCAGACCAAACACGAATAACATTCACCTGACAGAAAAGCCAATTAGGACGTGGGACGTGAAAGACGCGCGTTTATTTCTGGACGCTTTTACTTTGCTCTGACTTTATCTAAGTGAATTTGACCTGCGAATTCGCGAGCCTCATTCTTGTAAGCCAATAGAAAACACGTGGGCGGGACTGTGGTTTATTTGGTTAAAAACACAGAGTTACTTATTATTAAGTAGCGACATATCTGACTTTTGACTCGCTGTTTTCTTACCAGTGCCCATCTAAAGAACAAATCGAATAAAAATACGCCGTCCCGTCCACCGATAGGAGCTCCAGAACGCCTGCCAAAATGTTCTTGGTTTCTTGAGAGAGACATTATCAAGGATATTAAACCTAAAATCAAAACAAGTTAGAACAGTGCATTATTCCTCATAACAATAAAAAATGTATTCCAATGCCAAACTACACTTTAATTAAATGATCTATGTTCATTACACCTGCTTGGCTTAGCAATTAAATCATATTTTCTTTATAGCAGAGTATTAATGCAAATAAACAAAAAAAAAACATGGGCACAATTTTAAAACTCACCTGCTCACAAGTTCATAACCTCCATCTAGTATCTGATGACCACAATGTTAAAAAAAAAAAAAAGAAGAAGAAGAATTGCGTGAAATGTGTTGCTGCTCTTCTGAGCCGTGTGTGTCTTGTGCTTGTGTTATATGTGTGTGTTTCAGGTGGCTTCCGGCTTAAGTATGTCGCCCCACATTCGTCGGAGACACTAGACAAAGCTGATTGACAGCGAGCCGAGGACCAAGGAGACGCTCTGTCTCAGTTTCTATATTAAACACACCAGAGCTCGTGTGTTAAAGCGATGGGATTTGTGTGTTATTTGTATTAGCCACCTTTATAAGCTTAAGTCCTGGTTTTGTGAGACTGTGGGGACGAACCTGCTCTAAAACACGACTACACCTACATGACCTTTCTGTCCCCTGTGAAGGTTCAGTCATTAATGGCATCAAAGGCCACAGTTTTGTTCAGGACATTGTAACAGGTTTAGATTTTGAGCAATGCTTCCATATTTTCATTTAGCGTTCATATGTACACTGAAGTTCTCACATTTGAGCTGAAAGAGGAGAGAGGAGTCGCTTAAACTTGAGTACTTAACGGCCTCGGTTTTTTTGAAATGGACGTTTTATTATAGAGGCCCGAGGAAGGCTTTGAGAATCTTTTATACTTGCAGCTAAAAAGAGATAAGAAGTTTATTTACTGTTTATTTGGAAAGAGTTGATTTTTTTTTTATATAGTCATTAAAAGGAAAAGAATTTTGTTAACACTACATACTCTTCAATGTGAGTGTTCTGAATGTAAAATGCATAACTAAAGTCAGACGTCGTACTGTGAAAAAGTTCTCACGCCGTCACGTGCTCTGCTACCACCGTTTGGACATTATGCACTAATAGTATTGTTTTCCAGAAGCCTGCGTGTGTGTGTGCGCGCGTATATGCGTATATGCACGCCAGGTATCAAAGTGCACTGATATTTACAGCATAAGAGTCGCTGCCGTTAATTCAGAGCTGCGTTTGTCCAGCAGGAGGCGCCTCTGTGACCGATGCATGACGCATGCGTTTTTATGCTGAACTTCACACACACTTTATCAGCAGCAGCACAAAGCGAGCGCACGTCCCGCAGTAACATAGATAGCCCTCGCTGCAGAAGAGTTGTGGGTGGAGTTGGACCTGATCCAATGCTGTAACATTAGCCCACAATCTGACCTACAATTCACTCATCTAACCAGAACCACACTGGGCTGTCTCCACCCCCTGGACTTTTGGTTTGATTCCACCCAGGTGGGAGGAGTAGGACCAGGTCCGACTCCACCGCCTGGAGTTTTGGTTCAAATGTGCCCAGGTGTGAGGAGCCGGATCAGGTCCGACTCCACCCCCCTGGTGGAGTTCTGCAGTGAGGGTTACTTGCCCGCAGCCGGACCACGCCACCGTTCTTGCACTCACATTCTGATTTCAAACAAGGTCTTTTGTGTGCGTCGCCTCTTTCAAGCCTTATGAATAGAAACACGACAAAGACTCTGTTGAGGACGTTGTGGCTACAGAGAGCGAGGAAAGATCACGTCTCACGATGGAGATTTATTTTTGACTTTTTGAGGATGTCAAAACGATCCTGCCTGCTTATTAAATCCTTATTTTCTAATTATTAGGTGGCATATGCATATATATATATATTTGTGCCGATTGCCACAAGATGTTTTGATTTCAAAAGTCTTAGTTTGTGTAAGTTGTGTAACTATTCAGTTTCGAGGTTGTGATCATTTCTTTAAAAAAAAGAAAAAAAAGAAAAAAAAGCATATCTTAAATTGCCAAAGCCACAGAAATAATTTTTTTCTATGAAGAGATTTGGCTTGTTTTTGTACTGATTAATAGAGTCAGGATGTCATTTTGATGTTCAGCAGAACCAGACTGAGAACCTGAGGCCTTTAAATTGTTGCAGATTGGCAGATGTTTGGCCGGTTGGTTTCATTTTTATGCCAGGCATTGCCTTTATCAACCGTTATTATTATTATTATTATTATTATGTTTGCATGTTCTGAGATGTTAAGTTTGAGTCTGGAAGACGAACCCAGGAACCTGCCAACTGTATTAGTCAAAACTTTTAGAGGTGTAAAAGGTTTACGACGCTGTACTGTATAAAAGAGTTTTGTTTTTATTTAGGCCTCGGAGATTGTTTATTGTATTTCATATGTAAATGTTGATTAACATGGAGGTCACAATTTATCTCTGATCGTATTTGCATTTTAAGCAAATGGAGCATTTTCTCTGTTGAATTATTAGCAATAAATGTTGGAGAAAAAAAAAACTCAGGAGATGTCTTGCTGTGTGTTACACTGGGCAGCCACTAGGGGGCAGAATTTAACCACATAATGGATACACTGCTGTACACAAAGCTTGGTTATGGTACACACTGGGACTTGTATGGGGAAAACTTTACATAAATGAATTTTAAGATGCTTGTGTAATTGTTGATATAGTGTTCTATGAGGATTCTATGCATTTAATCAATAAGTATAGGAGCTTCTTACTTGTTAGCGAGATTAGCCTAACAGCTGAATTACAAAACTAAATAAGCATTCGAGTGCTGATCGTGTGCATATGGAGAAATTGTGCAAATGTTAAATTTTTCTGTGACCATGCTGAAGGGCGGGATCAGGCAGAGATCAGCCAATAGCCACAGAGCATTGATTCACTTACGTGAACGTTTACATCAGCAAAAACAGACACCTGAGGGAGGTTTCACGGTTGCCATAGACACCATTACAGCTCAGCATGCATTTATGACTCGCACCAAAGTCTTGAAATAGTATTAATCATAATTTTATTAATCTGAAGTGATTATTTTTTTGGTCTGTGGTGGCTCTCATTAACTTTACAGCGTGAGTGTATTCCATGCACTCAGTGTTGTCCTGTTTCACACAACAGGAAGTGTGAGCTGTGAAGAAATCATCAAGTCACGCATGTAAACAGGAAGTACGAGCATTACAGGCAGCTTCTGGAAAAACTGTGACATGAGGGTCAGGCTGTGACTTGATTTCTTTCCCAAAGGATCATACAGAAGCTCTGAGATGCCAGTGAAATTATCCAGTCTGGTTGTGTGCAAGCGGGGAGGAGGCAGAGAATAATTTTAGTGTTTAAAAGAACAAACCAAAAAAAAAAAAAAACATCTAGGGGTTTTCTGTACACGCATCTCTCTCTCTCTGCATGCGGCATGGGGCCAGTTCTCATGATAATGATGATGATGATGATGATGGTGTTCCTTAAGGTATAAAGCCAAACGGGTCAAAGGTCAGGTCTTAGTGGGTTATTTCAGAAGTTTAGGCACCGCCATTGCCGTCATGGCTGCGATGGTTGGCACGGTGATATCCCTGAAGATGGGCAGCGTGTTGGGGGAGATGGACGGTTTGCTCTGGTTCAGTGTCTCAATGATCATCTGCCGTGTGTCACGATTGGCATCGCCTCGAACTGCCAGCAAGGCCACAATGTGCTCCTCCCTAGCAATCACACACACATGTACACACTTTCACACATACACACAACAGACCTGCTGAAGGTGAAACAGGAAGTTAAGGCTGACCTGATATCCGGGTACTTGGAGACCAGTGTGGACACCTCCAGGAACAGAAGAGTGGGGTCAGTCAGCTTGAACACCTCCGCTATGGCAGAGATGGAGCCACACAGCCAGTCTGTGTCCTCTCCCTGAGCACAGTCACACTGGCATTATAACTCATTATAACCAGTCAGCATTGTAACCATTTTAACCAATCATTACAACATCTTATATCAATCTGTATAACCACTTGAATATAACTGATTATAACTCCTTATAATCAATCATTATCATCTCTAGTAACTAATCATTATAACCTCTTATAATCAATCAAAATTATAACCACTTGTAAACAATCAACATTGTAGCTCCTTATAAACAGTCATTATAACCACTTAGAAGCAATCTACATTATAACCTCCCAACCAATCTTTATAACTTATTTTTAAACAATCAATATAATGTCTTGCCCCCAATTAATATTATAATATTATATTCTTATACCAATCAACACTATACGCTCTCATAACCAATCAACGCTATACCCTCTCATAACCAATCAACACTATACCCTCTCATAACCAATCAACACTATACCCTCTCATAACCAATCGACGCTATACCCTCTCATAACCAATCAACACTATACCCTCTCATAACCAATCAACACTATACCCTCTCATAACCAATCAACACTATACCCTCTCATAACCAATCAACACTATACCCTCTCATAACCAATCAACACTATACCCTCTCATAACCAATCGACGCTATACCCTCTCATAACCAATCGACGCTATACCCTCTCATAACCAATCAACACTATACCCTCTCATAACCAATAAACACTATACCCTCTCATAACCAATCGACGCTATACCCTCTCATAACCAATCAACACTATACGCTCTCATAACCAATCAACACTATACCCTCTCATAACCAATCGACGCTATACCCTCTCATAACCAATCAACACTATACGCTCTCATAACCAATCAACGCTATACCCTCTCATAACCAATCGACGCTATACCCTCTCATAACCAATCGACGCTATACCCTCTCATAACCAATCGACGCTATACGCTCTCATAACCAATCGACGCTATACCCTCTCATAACCAATCGACGCTATACCCTCTCATAACCAATCAACACTATACCCTCTCATAACCAATCAACACTATACCCTCTCATAACCAATCAACACTATACCCTCTCATAACCAATCAACGCTATACCCTCTCATAACCAATCAACGCTATACCCTCTCATAACCAATCAACGCTATACCCTCTCATAACCAATCAACACTATACCCTCTCATAACCAATCAACACTATACCCTCTCATAACCAATCAACACTATACCCTCTCATAACCAATCAACGCTATACCCTCTCATAACCAATCAACACTATACCCTCTCATAACCAATCAACACTATACCCTCTCATAACCAATCAACGCTATACGCTCTCATAACCAATCAACACTATACCCTCTCATAACCAATCGACGCTATACCCTCTCATAACCAATCGACGCTATACCCTCTCATAACCAATCGACACTATACCCTCTCATAACCAATCGACGCTATACCCTCTCATAACCAATCAACGCTATACCCTCTCATAACCAATCAACACTATACCCTCTCATAACCAATCAACGCTATACCCTCTCATAACCAATCAACGCTATACCCTCTCATAACCAATCAACGCTATACCCTCTCATAACCAATCAACACTATACCCTCTCATAACCAATCGACGCTATACCCTCTCATAACCAATCAACACTATACCCTCTCATAACCAATCAACACTATACCCTCTCATAACCAATCGACACTATACCCTCTCATAACCAATCGACGCTATACCCTCTCATAACCAATCAACGCTATACCCTCTCATAACCAATCAACACTATACCCTCTCATAACCAATCAACGGTATACGCTCTCATAACCAATCAACGCTATACCCTCTCATAACCAATCAACGCTATACCCTCTCATAACCAATCAACGCTATACGCTCTCATAACCAATCAACGGTATACGCTCTCATAACCAATCAACACTATACCCTCTCATAACCAATCAACGCTATACCCTCTCATAACCAATCAACGCTATACGCTCTCATAACCAATCAACGGTATACGCTCTCATAACCAATCAACACTATACCCTCTCATAACCAATCAACACTATACCCTCTCATAACCAATCAACGCTATACCCTCTCATAACCAATCAACGCTATACCCTCTCATAACCAATCAACACTATACCCTCTCATAACCAATCAACGGTATACGCTCTCATAACCAATCAACGCTATACCCTCTCATAACCAATCAACGCTATACCCTCTCATAACCAATCAACGCTATACGCTCTCATAACCAATCAACGGTATACGCTCTCATAACCAATCAACACTATACCCTCTCATAACCAATCAACGCTATACCCTCTCATAACCAATCAACGCTATACGCTCTCATAACCAATCAACGCTATACCCTCTCATAACCAATCAACGCTATACGCTCTCATAACCAATCAACGCTATACCCTCTCATAACCAATCAACGCTATACCCTCTCATAACCAATCAACGCTATACGCTCTCATAACCAATCAACGGTATACGCTCTCATAACCAATCAACGCTATACCCTCTCATAACCAATCAACGCTATACCCTCTCATAACCAATCAACGCTATACGCTCTCATAACCAATCAACACTATACCCTCTCATAAACAATCAACGCTATACCCTCTCATAACCAATCAACACTATACCCTCTCATAACCAATCAACGCTATACCCTCTCATAACCAATCAACGCTATACCCTCTCATAACCAATCAACGCTATACGCTCTCATAACCAATCAACACTATACACTCTCATAAACAATCAACGCTATACCCTCTCATAACCAATCAACACTATACCCTCTCATAACCAATCAACACTATACCCTCTCATAACCAATCAACGCTATACCCTCTCATAACCAATCAACACTATACCCTCTCATAACCAATCAACGCTATACCCTCTCATAACCAATCAACACTATACCCTCTCATAACCAATCAACGCTATACGCTCTCATAACCAATCAACGCTATACGCTCTCATAACCAATCAACGCTATACGCTCTCATAACCAATCAACGCTATACCCTCTCATAACCAATCAACGCTATACCCTCTCATAACCAATCAACACTATACCCTCTCATAACCAATCAACACTATACCCTCTCATAACCAATCAACGCTATACGCTCTCATAACCAATCAACGCTATACCCTCTCATAACCAATCAACGCTATACCCTCTCATAACCAATCAACACTATACCCTCTCATAACCAATCAACACTATACCCTCTCATAACCAATCAACGCTATACCCTCTCATAACCAATCAACGCTATACCCTCTCATAAACAATCAACACTATACGCTCTCATAACCAATCAACACTATACCCTCTCATAACCAATCAACACTATACCCTCTCATAACCAATCAACGCTATACCCTCTCATAAACAATCAACACTATACGCTCTCATAACCAATCAACACTATACCCTCTCATAACCAATCGACACTATACGCTCTCATAACCAATCGACACTATACGCTCTCATAACCAATCAACGCTATACCCTCTCATAACCAATCAACGCTATACCCTCTCATAACCAATCAACACTATACCCTCTCATAACCAATCAACGCTATACCCTCTCATAACCAATCAACACTATACCCTCTCATAACCAATCAACATTATACCCTCTCATAACCAATCAACGCTATACCCTCTCATAACCAATCAACGCTATACCCTCTCATAACCAATCAACACTATACCCTCTCATAACCAATCGACACTATATCCTCTCATAACCAATCAACGCTATACCCTCTCATAACCAATCAACACTATACCCTCTCATAACCAATCAACACTATACACTCTCATAACCAATCAACGCTATACCCTCTCATAACCAATCAACACTATACGCTCTCATAACCAATCAACACTATACCCTCTCATAACCAATCAACACTATACACTCTCATAACCAATCAACACTATACCCTCTCATAACCAATCGACACTATACCCTCTCATAACCAATCAACACTATACCCTCTCATAACCAATCAACGCTATACGCTCTCATAACCAATCAACACTATTATCTCTTATAATTTCTAGGCACTGAATAACTAGCACAGTTTGTAAGAAGAAACTCACAGCAGAGAGTTTTTTGAAGAGAAAGCTGAACTGTTCTGCCTCTTTGATCATCCTCTCCGCTCCCTCTTTCCTCTCGTCTGCGTTTTTAAACGTGATGCGTTTCTGCATGATGGCCTTCAGGTACTCCACTACCACACGCCGGTGAGCCTCTGTCGTCATCTTCTACACACACACACACACACACACACACATACACATACATACACACACACACACACACACACACAGGGATTTGTACTTTTTCTAACAATAAAAAAACAAGCCTAAATGCTAAACGTGACATCAACTGACAAAGCACGCAGGAATCATGAACATCTCTGATACCTGATTATAAGGCTTTTTAATTTTGGCAAAGTCATTGAAGTAGTCCTCCACAGTCACGCAGATGGTGTCTACTGCATGAGAGCCTGTCAACCACTTCCGGGTCATCAGCTCATTCAGATGATTCTGTTAAATATGCAAGAAGATGCTTTGAGAAAAAAAAAAAGTATGATGATGTGTCATTCTTTAATTAATTAAAAAGTGTAACTGTTGACAAATTGCTGTGGTATACAAGGAATAAAACACTTCAGGATGTGCTGTTACAGGAAAATAATCAACTTCAGGGTGGTAACAGTAACTCCTCTGCATCAGGCCACATCACACCACCCTGTCGTTGATTGTTTTCCTATAACAGCAGTCCTGGAAGTGCTTTAATTACTTACTTTAATGAAACGTTAAAAAAGCTAGACATTGTACAAAGCTGCAAGGGGCTAGTATTAATTCAAAATTTAACAATTAATTTATATTTCAAACTCATTTAATGAAGAGTGATGCAACAAATTAAAAATTTTCCTTTAATTCGAACATATTTTCAACAATGAGGGCTGTTTTCCTGTTCTTCAGTAGTGAGAGTTTTATATTTTAGCTACTTTATTCAGGACAGGCTAGACAGGCCACGCCCCCAACAGACAGCAGTAAAGGCTGCGAGAGACAGCAGCCTGTCTAACCTCCAAATCCAGGAAGACTTCGTCCAATAAGAACTGGCAACCCTCCTTGGCCACGTCGCTCAGGGTTTTCTCGATGGCTGCATCGATGTTGTTGGGCTCCGTCGACTGCGAGTATTTCCGTTTCAGACTATTTATAGACTCCCTAAATGAAAGAATTAAAATACCTCAGCAAAAAGATGAGAGAACGTCCAACCCGCATACTCGTAACACGTGCTCGAACTCAGCGTTAACAAAACACAGAACACAGTGTAAACAAAACTCAGCCAAAAAAAAAAAAGCAAAAAACAGCGTTAATAGGAAATATGAGAAAAACATACTTAAAGGTCTGGCAGTTATTGATGATGGCGATCATGTACTGGACGTAGCACTGTGGAAGCTGACGATCTTTCAGGTGTTCATCCTTGTAAACAACGGCCTCTTCCCTGTACCTGAAATGCACAGTGAGGCAGGACGCACTGCTTCAGAAGACAGGATTCTGCAGGAAATATGAAAGAAATGGGAATTCTGCTGTGATATGAACTCTGACCTGACAAGGAAGGAGGTCATCTGCTTCAGACAGAGCTTCAGCACCTGCTCTTTAAACGTCTCGTTGATCTGAGCCGCCACTTGCAGGTTCTGTTCAAACATCTGAAGTGAGACAGAAGGACAAATAGAAAGACAGGGGTGAGATTTGAACCATGCAGTAAAGCTGGAAGATGAGCTTGGAGGTGTGTGTACCTGGAAGACGATGGCAGGTAGAGTGGTCTGGTAGTAGCCATCCTGATCTGCCTCGGGCTCCGTCTCCTTCTGCCAGTCCTTCTTATCGGTTTCCAGAGCTTTCCGCAGCCAGCCTGTGATGTTAGACTGTTACAGGGAGGTAAAACGTGTATTAACGTGCATCTGCAGACCTTCATCCAAAAACAAAGACAAAAACAAAAAAAAAAAAAAAAAACATTTTTTCGACATGTATTATAGGAAAATATTCAATGACACGAAGGTGTGATGTGATGCAGCCAAGCATGAAGGTACAGCTACCACACTAAAGTGGATTATTTTCCACACCAATTTGTCAATAATTTTTTTGTTGATTAAAAATTGATGTGCACTTTTTATCCATTTATAGTTACATTTTAAGTTGTGGAATGTCACTTAGGTTATAGCAGCTATAAACAATCTTTCTTTCACCAACCACAGCTTACTGAGAAACTGAAAACCTTCTCTGACTGCTACAAAGTGCTGACACTGGAGACTCCTTCCATAAACGCAAAAAAAAAAAAAAATCTCCTTACAGAAAACCTAACCACATGAAAGACTATCCACTATGCAAGTCCCTTTTTAAGTTGTTGCTATAGAAACGACAACTTAATGCAAAACAATGTAAACTCACAGTGAAAGTAGTCAGGTATTTGCCAAGCAGCTGGTTCACCACATCCTCAGGCAGCAGAGGCTCCAACTGCTTGGCGTCACACTCGGGGGACAGATCTGGATGGCCCATCATCTCCACACTGAAAAGCAACAAAAAACACAAAAACACACTGAAACGTGCACCGATCATCACAGCTAGCAGACTTAAGCGTATAATATGGAAGCAGAAACATACAAAAAATTGATGCAAACCTTAACCAAACCCACCAAAATGAACAAAATGGTATATTTTAAAAACTGCAAAATAATTTGTTGTGCTGGATCAAGTGCTATTTTATAAGTTTCTGAATAAGGAGGGTGGAAGCCATTTTGTTTAATTAAACCAAACTTTGCAGTGTTTAATGTGACAATTACAACCAGCACTGCTCATGCAGCAGCATACTGGGCTCTTATTAGATATATACTTCCATGCTCTTAATCTTCTCATTCAACTAGTCTTTTTTTATTATTATTTTTCATTTTTAAACATTCTTTTATTCTTTATTCTTTCAGTCCACATTTTCTATCCCTGATTTTGAGCTAGTTCTTCTGTCTAGATGCTATATCCTGCCTCAGACACTTCAACTCCTGAAAACTACATGCAGGTAATTTGCATAACCTGTATGGGCAAGCCTGAAAATCAACATAAGCAGGTGCGTAACCTGACTCTGAATACACGTAACTTTCCCTGTGTCAACACTAACATAACTTCTGAATACGGTCCACAAAGTATAAATAGAAATGTTGCACTCGATGATGCAGAAAACAGAAGTAGCATCGTTATCAGCACACAAAACAAGAACCTCTGAAAGAAAAAAAGAAAAAAAGAAAAATAAATAAAAAGTATCGTGTGTGTATATTGCAAACAGCTAGAAGAGAGCTAGCAGGATCTGTGCTGTTTATAGCCGGTAATCTGCACATGAAAAGACATGCAGTGGTTAAACTTTAAGCACCCCAGCAGGATTTAACCTGCAGACGAATTTATCAACAGGTCACAACCTGATCATCCCTGAACAATGCACACAGGTGCTGCAAGACAAATAAGCCTTACAACTGAGGAAGCTCTGGAGAAAATAGTGCCACCTGTCACTGTGTGTCTGAGGGTGTGTTATATATTACAGATAATGCGATTATAACTTCATGTATCTTGATTTTTGAGTTCTGTACCCTGAATTATGTACGGAATAAAACACGCTGGAGCATGATGTAGAACAGAAAATAGAAAATTAATCAACGAAAGTGTGGTGAGAAGCAGCCTGATGTAAAGCGGAGTTACTGTTACTACTCTGAAGTTTATTATTTTCCTAAAACAGCATGTCCTGACAGTACAACAGTGTTTTATTCCCCTTACACTGAACAGAGAGACAGATATGCTCTAAAGAGTGCCAGTAGTATTCACCTTTTGTACGTGTTGAGCACCCAGGTGAGCAGAGACACGATCTCGTTGGGCTCCAGGTCGTCTTCGGCGAGCTCCTGGACGCGTGCGGACACGGCTCTGTGGTAGAGGTCCAGGAACAGGCGGAAGGTGTCGTAGTGCGGAGGAAAGCACTGCACCACCAGGTTCTTGACGATGAGGAGGTCGTCCAGCACGTAGCGGCGTGTGATCTCCAGCAGGCGCACCAGCCACATCTTGTCGGACTGTCGCGTCTCGGCCTGCGCGCTCTCGATGCGCCCGCTCACCGTGACCTCCAGGACCTCGCTCATGCGTTTCTTCCAGCCCTTGGGCCGGCCCGGAGGGAGAAAGGAGGTCTGCCGGTTGCGCTCCAGCATGCGGCGGTCCACCCTCTCCTCGCGCTCGATGATGCGCACCGCTGACACCAGCATGGTAGGGTCGCGGCGCACGGTGACCAGCGCACGCTGCAGGACCAGCCACAGCTGCTTAGCGAGCTCATCAGAGAGACCCTGAACCTCGCCGAAGTAGGCTCCGATGAGGCCCGGCTCGGGCGCGTTCCTGCTGTCCAGTCGGTGCTGCTCGTACAGCAGGTTGTCACGTGTGCACTCCAGGTCCATGAGCCGACGGTGCGCCTGCAGCAGCTCACCACGTTCGATCTGCTCACGTGTCTCCTGCACAATCTCTGGCACTAATGTAGGGATTACATTACGTACAAGTAATAAGAAAACATCATTACCACTAAATTGAGTTTCTCCAGAGCTGTCTGTTGCACATTAATAAACATGATGTTATTAAAAAAGTATTTGGAGAATCTTAAATTCACCTGAGAAGATGTTCTTGAGGTTCTCCACTGCGGAGGCCAGCTGACTGTGCTGCACCACGGCCTCCTTGACGTCCTTCAGGTTCTCGATGGTGTTGATGCTCTGCCTCCAGTCCTTACTGACATCAGCCAGCGAGTTCTGGATGTCCTTGACGTCACAGAGGGCATTGTGCAGCTGCGTCAGGCCTGTGCGTACTCCGTCCAACTGAGACTGGATAGCAGCCTGCGAGAGGAAGACAAGGACCACTTCTGCAAACTTACAATCGCCTCATTGACAGCTTGATGCATAAACAGTACTCCATGATTGGTAATGCAATTTGACTATAACACTATTTTTGTTTTTTTTTGTTTTTTTATCACAGTGCATAACTTATCACAGTGCATAACTACCCCTTGAACTTTTCCACATTTTGGAGTCGTACAACCTGGAACTTGAATGGATTGGGAGTTTGACCATTTAGTTTACACAATATGTCTAACTTTTAAAGGTTTAAAATATTTTTATTAGGACACAGAGGTTAATTAAGCAAAAAAAAAAAAGCAGACATTTCTTGGTTGCACAAGTATTCACGTTCAGCGGCAAGTCTTCTGGCAATCTGGAAATGTTCAGGGGGGATGAATACTTATGCAAAGCACTGCATGTAGGACAAAGCTAAACACCCTTACCTTCAGTCTGGCCTCTACAGACGCCTTCTTGCGCGCCTCTCTGCGTCTGTACTGCTCCACTTTGTCCAGCTGGTCGGAGCGCTGCAGCATCCCGGCCACCCTCTGCACGGCTGTAGCTACCGCCTCTCTGTTCGTCTCCTCCATCACTGCGACGGGGAAACACTGAAACGCCACCGGAGACAAAGTGATGCACCGATTTAAGGAAAGATCATCTGTATGACCAGACGCTGCACAGACACAAGAAAGCCAGGATAGCTGCATCGTCTTGCTAGCTACAAGGTTTAATAATACTCAATGGTTTATTGTTAATACAGAGATGCTAGGGAAATATTTTTATAACTAGATAAGGGATGGACAGTTTTTCTGCAAAAATCCACCACAACCAGTCCTCCAGTCTAAAGCATGTCTGCTTCAAATTGTACAGAGCAGAAGAAGGGCTGTGGTGGTCTGGGAAAACTCATCAGATGTCGCTGTGGTTGAATTCTGGAGCCAGAAAATCAGGTTTTGACCAACGTTTAGTAACAATATAATATACTTTGACAAATATATTTCACCAAACTGATGGGTAAATGTTTTTATTTAGGCTACTTTCTAACCTTTGCTTAGGTTCTGCAAACTTTGAGATTAAAAAAAAAAACAGTCAGTTTATCTAAAGACGTCTAAAACCTAAAAAAGTTAATCGAGTTTAGATATTTACACACCACCGAGGAACAGACATAAGCCTAACTGATTCAGTTTATAATCGTCAAAATGGCCACAACGCTCCTGCGCCATCAGGCAATCATCAAAACAGAGAAGAGCGCTCACACGGTGTGTACAGATGACTGCGGATAAAGTGTTAAAATGGTCAAAATGACATTAACAAGAAGAAATTTAGTCAACAGAACACAAGTGAGTGAATGAATCAGCGATCTTTTTCCCCATGCATGGTCAGTGGAGTGAAGAGATGACCATGAGGATCGAGTTTAAACTCTGAGCATGAATTTCACCTCAGGTGATGAGACACAGATTGATGTGGATAATAATAATAATGATAATTACAGTTATGTCTCATTCCTCATTGTAAATCTTTCAAATTTGGCAGGAATGTTGTGGATTAGATGATAAATGGACAGGTAGGTGCTGTGTCTGTCAGGGGAACTGGAATGAAATCTTTAAATATCAGGATTATATTTAGCAGGAAATGTCATAATTTGACATTAGGCCACATTAATAAACTGACAGTGTATAGCAACATACTGTGAAGTCTTAACAACAGAATGACAATATTTAAGTTGTAAAATATAAATTTTTTTAATTCTGTATGCATATTTTATACTACGCATATAATATTGTATGCTTCAGCTATTTTGTGAATAATAATTCATATAACTGGGGCCACCATTTTGCATGTTAGCTACTTAGCTAGCAAGCTGCACCGACTAACCTAGCTAACTTTTAGTTGTTGGGTTTTTTTTACTAGTTGAAAAAAAAAAACTTGAAAAAAATAATTAGGTACATTTAACTAGGTGACCCCAAAGGAGTCAAAACAAACAAACTGGGTGGCTAACGATTTTACAAACAAGCGTTATATTTCCTCATTCGGAGCCTAAAAAAAAGTCCCGCCTCCTGCTCTAGGATTGGTCAATAATCCAGTCCATATTACACTATCCAATCAATGTTAGAATAAAACTACGGCTAACCAATCACAGCAAAGAAGGCGGGATTTATCAGAATACGGCCTATCTAAGCTAATCCAGAGCTAACGTCTGCTGCGAAAAACGACGGCCATTCCATTGACACCGATTCAATTCACACTTATGGAAGATAAAACCTGATATAAATGACTTACCTAAAGACTGATTAGGTTCCTAATGAGCTACGCGACGCTTCTTGAAGCATTAATTCAATATTATTTGCTAGAACATCTCTTACTGCTAGTGCAGAACCTTCCTGGTTGCTATGCGCCGCCCAGCAACAGCAGCTGACAGTCGGTGTGTCATTCAGGTCAAGTCTGCGTTAGTTTTGCGCAATAAACTGGCTTGACATTTTATTTAAGTATAAATAGCGTATGTATTAGTTTTTATCATGTGCTCTTGTTATATAGGTGACTGTATGTATAGAATTTCTGTTCTTGTCAGTGAGTCAAATCATTTAAGGCCAACTACCATTTTTAAGACGCACTGTTTACCATATTTACGATATTTAGTTCATAATTGTTTGTTCTTCTTTGCCTAACTATGGCTGAAGTTGTTTCATGAAGTCTTACTCCATCTTCTAATCACCAAAAATGATATTACATTATTTTGCATTTTATAAAAACCTATTTAAATAATTACAAAAGATACTATAAATATTGTGTCTGTGCTTCATTAAATTGCTGATAAATTACCTTCATAAATAAATAAATAAATAAATAAATAAATAAAATAGATACGGCCCATGTACGCAAGTCGACTCTTAAGGTTCAGCTAAAAGAGCCGACTCGTTTGGGATCGACACATCAATAATACAGCAAGCATCCCTGCATTACCTGCTTTTATGTGTTTCATTACGGGATTTTTCATTTAGTCTGATAAATTGCTGTGGGTAAAACAAACAAAACCGAAAAAACAGCCCATATAATTCGGCTCTTAATGCTCACCTAAAAGAGTCGGTTCAAAGAGCCGAACAGACCACTGGATCAACAAGACAGTGAACAACATAACAGTGTAATTGTGTCTGTGCCTTATTAAGAAGAAAGAATATTAATTTCCATTTATCCTGACATAAATTGAATATCTTTGTTGCCTAGGACTACTAAAAAGAAAAAAAAAACATGGATCATATGCGAGCCACGCGAGTCGGCTCTCCAGATTCGTTTAAAGAGCCGACTCACTAACGCGCATGTGATTTAATTAATAAATACTTGGGTGTTGGATCTTTCAGCACAGCAGTCACACTGACATTATATCATCTAGGATATATGGTAGGCTCACCTGTGACAAAAACGGGTAATTAATAGAGTTTATTATACCTGATGATTTGGGCATGTAGGCTGTAGTCATATATTAAATTTTCTGACTCCAGCATGTCCTTATTTACTCATTTATCTTTTACACTGTAATGTATTGGTGTTTGTCAAAGAAAAAATTATTGCAGAAAAAAAAATTACATACCACCGCAAAGAACTGAAATGCATCATTATCGAAATACAAAGCCACACCATGCTGAAATAAGATACTTTCCCATGAGCAATTGAGCATTTTTAATTAATATGTCTAAAAGTATACAAAAAAGAAATAAAATGTGATGAAAGCTGATGAACTAAATTGCACTAAGCAAAATAAGCTCATTAGAATCATAAAGGGAAATGCTAATAAAAATTTATTTAAACAACAAAACATTGTAGTACAACTGAACCCATTAAAGGATTAGACCATAAAAGTCCAATAATATTTATAATGGGACCTGCACCATCATTTAGTCACAAAAAAAGACTTTAACTTTAAACTTTTTAATGATTCCAATATTATCTTTTTACTCCAAAATATCAACTGTTATCAAACAAAAGATTTTTAGACAAAGTTAAATTAGAACATTTATTCAGACATAAGGCAATAATTTTTTTTTCATTGCAGCATGATAACATACAAATACACACACACACACACACACACTCACACACTCACTCACACACAAGTGCACCCTGTCACATGCACGCTCGCACGCACATGCAAATCTGACGCCAGGAGCATCTTCGTCCTCGGATGAAATGGTGCTCTTGATCAGACGATACAGAAACAGATGATACTTTTTAGTTGACTCTAACGCATGCATCATCCTCTGTTTGAGATCTTCAAATCAAAACTTGTTTTTCAACTTTATTTCAGAAACCAATAAAAAATAAAACCCAGAATTGAGTTTTTGACTTAAAATCCGGTTTCTACGCAAACAGACCACTGCTTACAATTCAAAATGACAGAACAAGCCACAATGTCTGTCGATGCAGAATACTGTTTTCCATCAATACATTTCGTTGTTGCACCATGTTAACGTTAACGGTTGCACTGAAAAACAACAGAATACACAAGTCTACAAGTTTATTCAACTAGTTGTGGTTGACAGCAAGTGAAATTTCTCAAATCAAGTTGATATTTCCTATAACAGCATGCCTGAAGTTTTTAAACCTATTATAAAACAGCAATTTTGCCTTTGATTAAAATTTTCAAGTTATTACGTCACACTGTAGATCCATTTAGTTAAGAAAATGTCCACGAAACAACTTAGTTCCTGTTATCACTTATGTTATAGCAGCTATAAACAGTCGTTCATTCACCAGGCTCTCTTTTTTCTCTCAGTCTTGAAGAAAAAAAAAACAACCAAACAAAAAAAAGTGTCTCATGTTACAGAGAAACCAGGAAGCACAAACTCCTTTGAGCCATGAAAACAAAGTACTGACACTGGAGACTCCTTCATTACTGTTAAATAAACATCTCCTTATACAAATCCATATATGATATGAATGATTATACATTTTTTGTTAAATAACAACACATATTTTTAAAATCTATTTATCATTAGTCTTAGATTATGTGGAATGTTTGCCGTACAAGTCCCTGTGAGTGAGCTGTTACTATAGAAATGATGACGCATTAGAAAGCGTGCGCGACTCTCAGAGCTGCTGTTATAGAAATTATTCAACATCTTCTCACCAATCAGAACGGAGAATTCAAAGTAGTATAAATAGTATCCCATAACCAAGTAATTTTCCCTTCTTTTTGTGGTCTGTACATTTAAAATCAGGTTGTGTGAAGATGCAATAAATGAAATATACAATATAGTTGCAAACTGTATATGATGTAAAATTCCATACCAGGTAACTGCAAAGGTTATGCTACAAGTATTACATACAAAATACTCTGTCATTTTTTTTAAAGTGCCATAATAGAGAACTAGCCCTTAAAAACAAGTGTTCTAACACCTGTCTATAATTAGACACATACCTGAGCTTCAAAATGTAGCATTTGGCGCTAAAGATTATTGCATATACAAATAGGCACTGGTTTTGTGCACCACTGTGTTCAGTGCACAATTTGCCTCATTTCTGTCCATGTGTTCTTGAATAACATCATGGCTACCGTCAGTCCAGGGCAGAGAGTCCATGGGTTCTCTTTTGATGGGGTGAAGAAGACTGTGGTTCCTCACCTCGTAGCTCAGCTTGTAGTCGGGTTGCATAAAGACCTTGGACTCAGAGCTGTTCATGTATGTGTGACAGTTTGTACCCTGGAGGCTGTGGGGATCAGAATGGTCTTTATTAAGGACACATTTTAGCGGCCTGCCCGCTCCTGTGTAGAGATATTTGTGGTGTCCGTTGATGCTAGAGACGTTTGTGATGCTAGGCTTGCAATAATACTCATCATAGTCTTCCTCTGTTTTCACCTGGTTTGCATCAGGGAAGGGCGTGCTGTAGCGCCAGACGCCGTTATGGGGCGCGCCATATACGCTGCATCCGTTCTCCGAGTCAGAGTCGTGCTCCGTCTTTATGGCAGTCTCGGGCAGCAGTAGGTTGCTGTAACAATCGTTATTGGCCATGTATCTACTCTCAGTCTTCCTGTACCCACAGTACCCGTCCTTATCGCTGAGTCCATACTGCTTACACTGGGAGATCGCAGCAGTGCAACCTGGGGAGAAGCGGAATTTTCCGGACTGGACGTGCTTCCCCAGTTTGCTGCTGAAGTAGCCGCTGTGTGAGGCAGAGTGACACCGAGAGTCCCAGGGACTTTGCGTAGGCTGCACTTTATGGACCGCCACAGAGGACACGCAGAAGTTAAGGGGCTCGTCCTGGCTGCAGAGACCTTCACTTTTATACTGGATGCCTTCTTTGGTAAGAGTCGCCCACGATCCACTGTGCCAGTTAAGCGTCATGTCGCCAGCATCACAAGAAGTGCGAGAAATGTGGAGCCTCTTTTCACTGCAAAATTTAAAACAATGAACACAGGTCACAACAAGATCTAAACCACATTATAGTGAATGGTTCTTAGGTTTCATATAGTATCTAGTCATAATTAGACAACACAAAACAAGCACCTACATGCGCTTAGTGCAGGAAAATAAATGTAGATTTGTTTTAAAAAATTTCTTTAGGTAATAATATTTTATTTAATGTCATTTCCTGCAAATAGTTTTCCTATCACCTACTAATAAGTGTGACAAAAAATTTACAGACAACTGAATAATTCTGACCAACTTCTTATACTCTTATGTCTCAGTTTAGCATGCTTATGGGAGTTCTTACTCTCATGAAGCTTATGAGACAAAGAAAGGCCCACATGAGAGCGTACTGGATGCATTGCGGTACTGAGTGATACACTACAGTCATGGAAAAAAGAAAATACACGCTCCTTCAATTTATTAATCAGAGTATACCAACTGTGAAGCATGGTGGTGGAGGGGTGAGGATTTGGGCTTGTTTTGCAGCTACAGGACCTGGGAAACTTGCAGTCACTGAGACAACAATGGTGTTAATTCCACTTTATACCATTTTTATACTGATGTGTGCATGCAAGAGGGCACGTGCTAGGAGATATAGATAATGTCCAAGGCTAAGACAGAAGAAAAACATGAGCAAGGACGGAACATCATAACCCAAGGAACAGACCCATGTAAATCATGAGTGAACAAAGTTATAGACAGTTATAGAAAATTGAATCGATCTTAAAATGAATAAATCCTGTATCCATTAACAAATAATCATGGAAAAATAGAAAATATTCCAACAATTCCCCCATTTGAATGACCTTAAAGGCATTCATTAAAGCAAGCATAAACTCCCTGTACTATCCTACATACCATAACCACTGGCCAGGTGATTACTCATCCACATATAAGGATAGGTCTTACCCTTCTATCCGCGTACCAAGCATAGAATAATAATGTCATATTAAATGTAGGTGTCAGGCCTAATAGTAGGAGTCAACATAAGTGTAGTTTCTGCTACCTGAGCCTGTTTCATGCTCTTAGAAATACACATGCAGTAACAGCGAATCCAAAGATTCAAAGAATACCATAAAACGCAGAAGCATTTCATGGCACAACTCCCACCAGGAACATAGCCAGATAACTAACCAGTCACTGTCAGCATGATCGATACTCTTAACACGGTCACGCAACTCATCTAGACCTTTGATGTGAGGCAAATGTGAGGCCATCTTTCCATTAGCGTAAGCTGGGCTGAAATTGGGTCATGCAACAGGACAATGATCCCAAGCACACCAGCAAGTCGACATCTGAATGGCTAAAGAAGAAAGAAATCAAGGCATTGGAATGTCCAAGTCAAAGTCCAGACCTCAACCTCACTGAGATGCTGTGGCGGGATCTGTGAGCTGTGCATAAAAGAATGCCGTCAAACACAGATGAACTGAAGCAATGCTGTAAAGAAGAGGGGGCCGAAAACGATGTGAGAGACCGATACACTCCTACAGAAAATGTTTACTTCAAGTTATTGTTGCTAAAGGTACTTCTACATGTTACTGAATTTCTTACTTACTTTCTGGGAAAAATGACTACATATTTCAATCTGTTGTGTTTTTTTTGTTGTTTTTTTGTGGTTATTTGTTTGTGTCTAAAAGATGGTGAGGAGCACACAACTGTTATTAAGCCCTGATAAATAAAAACATAGAATTGAAGGAGGGTGTGCTTTCTTTTTCCCATGACTGTATATGACCATAAGTATGCGGACATTTAATTTCTAATTAATTACAGTATTTATAGCAGTTTCCACTATAATTTCTCATATATAATCATTAAAACAGTTAATCTGTTGGTCAAATTAAATAATTTAATTTCCATCACATACATGGGAAAACTGTCAAAGCTCTAAAGCACTTTTCATATATCTACCCTACAGAGATGCTTCTAATTTCCACTTCCACTGCACTTTTCCCATTCAGCAAAATGGTTTAGTAGGAATGAGAGAATATTAACTCCCATAAAGTCCATAATTTACTCATAACTCACTACAGCAAATGAGTTATGAGATACTCCTAGTTGAAGTACCAACCTGATGTTGGAGACTTTCTGTTTGCTTATCATGCCCTTTATCTTGAGCTCGGTGATGGAGGGCAGGACAAGCGGCACGGCCACACAGAACAGAGCCAGCTGAGGCGGCAGCAAAGCTCCGGATTTACTCTTCCTCTTCTGGCCTTGGAGGAACTTCAGACTGCCCTGGAACTGCATCCTCTTTAGAGAAGAAAAGATATCAGACAGTGTGTGACAAACAAAATGACAAGCATAAAGATGATTCTGGTTAAGATCTGATTCAGACTGCACGATATTTTTCTTCTTAATGTCAAAACATTTAGATCATTTTGCTGCACGAAAATCCTCTCTGACAGGAATGCCAATTTTTAAGGAATAAAAAATGTAATGATATGAGGCATATGTTGTAGGGTTATCATGACAACATAAAGATGACTTCTATACCAATACCAAATCACAATGCCTGGTATCCAAATGATACTATGTGCACACTCGCTGTAGCGACTCACCAGAAAGCCGGACTTGTTGTCAAGCAGGCAGCGTACTCGAGCGATGAAGCAGCGAGTGAGGAATGGAGAAAGCTCAGGAGGGACACCGTCTGTCTCTTGAGCGTTAAACAGACTTCTCACCATGTAGTCTTCATCTATGCATACACAGTTTAAAGACAGAACATAAATGATTAAAAAAATATTCTACTCATTCATTAGCAAACATTTTACTTTTTATGGTGCAGTCTAAATGTGGACCATTTTTAAATCTCTTGTCTCTTTAATATGTAATATTTTCCTGCAACCTTTACGAAATAGCAGAGAAGTATCATGTAATACAGGATGCAATGTAAGATCTAATAATGTGTAACGTGCATACAGATGTAAGATGGGGTTCTAGCCCAAAGTAAATAACATCACCTACTTTTTATTAGGATTATTAACTGATTACATCACCCAAAAATATTACCTGGTTATAATTCTGTCATAACCAAAATGTAAAACTAAACACAGTTCAGCCTTATGCCTGTGTGTAAAGGTGCTTTTCTAGTAATTACACACACACACACACCAGTTCCTGAGGGAGAGTGGTGTTCCTGCTGGGGATTCATGGCCCAGTGCAGCTGTCTTCTGAACTCCTGCCGCTCGTCCACATGGATATAATCAAAGACGTTCTGGTGCATTACATCGGTCTGTCACAGACAGAAGGGCAAAACACACACACACATACAAACACACCCACACACACACACACAAACAGCTTTGAGTCTGACCCCATTTAACCTCCTGCGTCAGTGACCCCTTTGTGTTTGGCCACTGCAGTGTAATACACACTTGACCTGCTCCATGGTTGGGTGAGTGGAATACAATGGGCCTGCCAATAAGATCTCTCCTGGTTTACACTGCAAGTGTCAGTAACAGAAAACCAACAGAGCGAGGCCCAGACACACACACACACACACACACACACAGTAGGAACCACAATGCTCTGTACCATTTTTGTGAGAAAGGATTTTCTTTGAACAGGTGTATCTCTGAACATATGCACTCTCCTGGGACTCTCAAGTGTAACAAGAACCTATTTAACATACTGAGGAAGTAAATAATTTATGTCGATTTTATTGATTTTTTTTTTTCAGGCATTTCACAGGTTAGCAGTGACAACACCTACTGTCAAGAAACTTGGCCAAAACTGGCCACTGGGAGCACTATTTGCAAAGGATGCTTGGACCCCTTATGTCACAGCTATATTATTCATTTTATGCCTGTTTTTGACTGCAAGTGCATGACTGACCTCGAATGACCCCCTTCATTGAAAGTCACTGATCAAGATACTTCATGTGGCTAGCAATCAATATATATATATATATATATATATATATATATATATATATATATATATATATATATATATATATATATATATATACTGGCAATAATGTTAGACATGTATTTTAACATTGTTCCTACATGAGTTAGTCAAAAGTGTACTATTTTTCTATGCACCAGTGAATTTTCCAATCCACCAACAAACCCACCAAAGAAGAAGTTGTAAATCAAAATTTCCTGCTGCAGTTATTTTTAAAATGGACTCAAGTTTTTGGTAAATATGTATGTTTTTATGGTTTTAGCTCTTCTCTATTTGGTTGTGCATATGCACACAAGCAGAAAAGTGAGAGATACAGGTCTTATTGTGTTATTATTGGATCTATTAAAAATGGTTTTCATCTCATAGTAGATACCAATATATACAGTGTCATGTAGCACTTCTAGAAACTTCTAAAATCAGATTAAATCATGTAAATTCATGTAAACCACCGTACAAACAAGTTTAACAGGCATATTTGTGTAACGCTGATAAGCCCCTACAATCGTTCATTTATTTTTAGCCGTGTTAGTGTTTAAAAGGTTCCTTTATTGCCAGAGCGTCTGTCTGACAGCTTGAGTTCTCGTGCCTCTCTCTTCCTCCTTGCTGCGAGCTGTGGGGGCAGGGCTTCTACAGCTCTAGTTTTGTTTAGGCATTGCGTGACAGCAGGTCGGCGTGCATGATGACAGACAAAACCATGCAATGATGATGAGAGAAAAAGAGAAAGAGAGAGAAGAGAGAAAAAAACCTGTTCACATGCATAATTCCACCACACAAATTTCCCAGAGTTATGGCTATACCCTCTGTTTACAGAAAAAAAATCTCCCAGTAAAATATTCAACCTTCCCATTATAACCCTGACTGAAACAGGCACCGCTCTGTACGCTTTGTCTCACGAAGTTGTGCTCGCACGCCCAGCAAGGACCAATCCCATCTAATTTTCCATCAGCTGCCAGATCCGATGACTCTTTTGTTAAATTACTTTTGTTTGCGAGAGCTGTTTTAGTGTTTGCCCAAGAAACTTAACACTTACAGCCCTGTAACAGACCTGTAAATTAACCTTGGGGGTAAAAAAAAAAAAAAAAAAAAAAAAAAAACTTCTCTGGCATGCCAACGCTGGCCATGAGCATTCTTTTACAGACAACCACACATGATTTTTGTTTTGATTCTTTTGAGAACAGGGAGACTTTATATGCAATGAAGGTTTCCTAGGATATAAACAGATGCTATGACTTCTTAATTTAGTATTTTATTAGAGGCTTCAGAGAGAATCCATCTGTCACTTGTGATTAAATATAACAGGTCACAAGCTTGCAACCTTATCATAAGTCACTGAAATATCACATTCTTTTTGTCTTGACAGAACAATTACTGTTCATGAATGATTTATGCTCGTACTAGGGCTGAACAATTAATCATATTTTAATTGTGATCACAATTTTAGGCCTCGTCAGTTATTAAAACCTTTAATTTGGTGATAATTAGCGAAGTTATCCAATTGACTCCAGTTTGATTTTTTTATTGACTCTGGTAAATGCAGAGCTCCTCATCTATAGGTTTTAATATATTGTCTATAAGTTTTAACACACCTAACTGAAATTAAATTAGACATCAAAAGCATACACTCAAATTAATATGACCAATAAGCAGACTTATATTAAAAAAGATGTAAAAAATATTTTAATTGGTAATCTGGGAATGTACTATACTAATTTAATCTATATTACTTTGTTCCTAAGCTATCGTAATCATTTTGATTATTATTTTAAGCAATTTTTATTGTGCAGCCATATACTAGTTTATACGTTATCATCCTGTATTAGTCCACGGAAGGAAGATATCCTAATTTAATATGATGAAAAACACATATTTACCTGATGGAAGCCCAGGTAGTCTACGATTGTAGAGGAAGCATAGAAGATGACTCCATCTGAGCTAACAATCAGCGCAAACCCTGTCAAAGACTAGAGAGAATGAAAGCACATGGACACATTATACACTCAGCCCTCAATTTCAGTCCAAGAGTGATATATTGTACATTTACATTACTGCTAAAGCAAATAGTGCATTTTAATAAGGCATAAACAAAATAATAATAATAAAAAACACTAGCAAATGTATTAACTAATATACAGATTAGTGCACTACTCAATGCTTGGAATACGTAACTTGAATGTGAGAAAAGAACTTACATTTGCGGGTAAGCAATTTTAACTTATTTTAAGTTATCATTGGTTCTGTGACTGAATTTGTTCCCTGTTCACCACTATTCAAGGACGCAGCCATTTTGTGTTATCCAAATTTTCAGTGAGCAAATTATATTCCCCTGGATAATAAATTAAGTGTCGCACATCATCAACACATAGTCAACAACTGTTGCACACTATTTCTGCATTTCAACAAGCACCACAACGTGCTTCCAATTCCAATCAGCTCAAAATGAACTTGTCAGGATGAACAGGGGAGACCATGAAAGACCATGTTCTTGTTAGTGCTCTATTTAATCCTTAAAATGGCTTTTTACACTTCTGTGTTCTCGCGGTTTCAGGTTGCTAGGCAATTTGTAACATTGAAATTGTTTATATAATCAGAGACCACAATGATGTGTTTCCTGTGTACATACTGGTAATTCTGTGAGAGCCTCACTTAATGCTGCTTCAAATAGAACATTCTATTTATTACACAGTGAACGAGCGAGTGATGTGCGATCTCAGACATAAAATGTCTAAAAATGAACATGGACGAACAACCACAAAGTTTTGTTCACAGAGTAAACTCTGTCTGAAGGTGTTCTCTCTGCGTACTATCACTGAGCCTTGATCGATACAGAGGATTAGTGGCTCAGTGTGCTGCGCTGGTCTTTAACATTGACTTTTGACCCTTGAGTGAGACAGGAGTCTGCTTCCTACTTGACACGTGACCTAACACTATTTTACCATCTCATTACACAGGGATATTTTTAAGCTGTTTTGTGGCGACAGAGAAGAAACGGAGAAGAGGGAAGGAAGGACAGATGGACGGAAGAGCACACTTGGCATGCTCTTCTTTTCATGTCACAGTCTGATGAAAACACCATGATTGCGTTCTTTAAGTGTTTCCTCTCATCCGGTTGGATGTTAAAGACCTTGGTAGGGTCTTCTCCACAAATACACTCTAGCATTGCATGTAATGAGTGTGTGTGTGCGTTAAACTAAAGCACAATTTCTTTGACCTTTATGGCTTCTGGTGAAAGGTGAAAGATTGCACTGTCTTACATCAGTTCTTAAATGTTTCCTTATTTCTCTCAGACATTCTTGCCTCACTAGGGTCACCTAAGGACAAGTAGATTAAGGACCCACTCTCTCACGCACACACACACACACACACACACCTCAAGAAGAAGATCACTTTCCAGAATGCTGTTGCCGAGACTGTGTTTTTTGGGCTCAGGGCTGCAGGATGCAGGGCTTTGCTTTTTGTTTGATTTCTCCTGAATAGCTGTGAAAAAAAGAGAGAGAGGGAGAGGGAGAGAGAGGGAGAGTGAGAGAGAGAGAGATGGGTTCCATGCATGCAGCCAAAACAAACCTTTTTGGAATGAAGCATGTGTGAGAGGTTTATGATTATTTGTGAACCTCAGCAAATTTGCCAGGGAATATCTTAGAAATGCTGTAAATTAAATCTTCCTCCCATGTACAAACACTCCTGAGATGCTCAAATATACACTCTCTAATAGTGTGTTAGAACATCATATACCTATTATATACGCTAATCGACCAACTTGCACTTTGAGATTTGGGGTGTGGATGGAGGTCACTGCTGCGGGTTGACCACCATCCTGAGCATCTCCCACGCCAAACACACAACACAAAAAGGCATTTATCCCCACCCTGACCCTCCTGGCCACATGTCAGACCACACAGGAATCCAGTGCCCGAGTTCGTGGCCTGCTGCCGTGCTGGCCCTTGCTTTTTCGCTACCATTCCTCTCAGAGATTCTGATGGTTTTCTCAGAGCTTACCACAGCGCTTTCCGTGACCAGTCGACTGAGACGGGAAAAATAACTCCAAATGTGCGTGCCTTTGTTGAATATGGCGAGTCAAGTGGCATATGTTTGCTTTGCAGATCAAAAACATCTAAATTCCTAAATACTGACTCCTTGTGAGGAGCCGTGTTAAACTGTGGGCTTTGAGTGGAATGCTCCTTTTAATTTAAAACATTTTTGTGGGCAATTCAAAGGTTAAGTGCAAGGTTCACAAGTTATCCCTACGATTTATTTGCTTTGAAATTAATCACAGGATGAGTGTACGATTATTCTTGGATTTATGCATTTAAGTGTCGAAGCTTGACATAAGGTAAGCATATTGTGCCAGTGAAATAATTTATCACGGAATTAATTTCAGCATGACAGCCGAGAGCCAAAGTTCTGTAACAAACATGCATCTTATGATGAATCACATATGCTTGGAGTAATGCGTAAATTTTTTCGAAAACAAAAGTTTGAAAACAAAAGTTGATCCCCGCCTTTTAGTGTTTCAAGTCAGGCTCAGTAACATTCTATGAGCGAAGACCACTGCTGCTATTTATACCTGTAAGTTTCACAAGTTCAACATAACTAGTGGGACAATTTGTTCTCAAAGACCTGTTTTTAAATTTTTGTAAGGTATACAATTTACAGCCATGTACTCCTGTTTTTTTTTTTGTTTGCTTGTTTTTTACAGTTAGTATACCTATAATGATAAATGAGTCCTTGTAACCCAAATCAAAATGCATACTGTCATATTTAGCATGTGTGCTGCAACAAAAATGCTGTTTTGACAAAGCCAGTGGAAAGCTTTTAGTGGACGTCCCAGCCCTGAGCGTGTAATGTTCAACATGTGATTCAAATATTCACTTCCTCTTTCTTAATAACTGTCAAGACATGCGTCATAATCCTTCTCACGCAGGTACCACATGTAATATTATATATAAACACTATACATATATATATATATATATATATATATATATATATATATATATATATATATATATATATATATATATAAACACTTTAAGAAATAAATTATTTAATGTAATAAAGAAACTGTGTTGACAATGACAATAGATTTAAAAATAACAATAGATTTAAAAATGGAAGCACGGTGATTCTTCTGACTGCTTATTCAGCCATTAAAAGTGATTTAATGAGACATTTTAATAAGAAACAGACAGATACAACTCTCAAAACATTTATTCATTTCATCGGGCACTTTCACATCCTACTTCCCTCATTCATTAGTCACGTTACAGGGTACTAAAGGGTTCCTGTGCATCATATAAACCTAAGAAATACTAGACAAAAGGAATTTGATTATTCAGTTTGTTTAATATCGGTCTCAAACTTGACAGAAATATTGCTTTATATATGTACTGTATATAAAGTTGGTAATATGGTCATATATTTAGGGGGAGAGCACAGAGGTTTTTGATAAGATGTTCCAGGCATGTGAGCTTTGGCAGAGGAGTGTACGCAGAGCTGGACAGTGTGTGCGATTTCACCTGATTCATGTTAAATCTGACTGCTTACCATCAGGACAAGAAAAAAACAGAGGAAAGGAATTAGGAGGATGTTATACATAGAAAATGAGTGGCTGGGAAACAAGTGTGTGTGTCTGTGTGTGTGTGCGTGTATGTGTGTGCTGGGGAGGGGTGAGTGAGGGATTCCCAAATCCGTCTTCAAATAATCCCTGTTGCGTGCAGAGACTCTGTGACTCAGCGTGCGAGTGTGCTATTTTGCCTTCCTTACCCCCCTCTGTATAGCAGTGACTGTGTGTGTGTGTGTGTGTGTGTGTGTGTGTGTAAGCAGCAACCTTTACAGTGCACTCTAAAAGGCCTGAAGTTAAAAGCTTTCTCAGTAGTAGAGTGTTTAGTCTTAGATCTGTCACTTTCACTTACTGAACCCTTGCAACAACACAAACACATTCGCACACTATTTTTCCTCCCTCTCACATGAAACACAATGAGAGTCGTGTTTTTTCCTTTTTTTGTAATTCTCTGAAGACACATGCCTCTCTGTTGATTCACTCCAAAACCACTGCCAAAACATCCAGGTGGTCTCTTTAAGGCAGGTGGATGAGCTACTTTTCATAAAACCATTGTTCGCCTAGGAAGAAAAATTCCTCGCTGCATTTCACCGCTGACTTATTTTGATAAGGCGATGGAAATAAAAACCAGGCCCACTCCTGACCGCGATGTACAATTTATGAGCAGATGTGTGTTTATGCCCCAGCTAGAATATGTAGAGAGGAACTGAATGAGTCCGTTGCCAAACTCTGTGCTCACCCAAACCTCTGATTTGAACATTTTCTCGCCGTACACTATTTCTAAATACCTTGTTTTTTTCTAACTAGCTTGTATTACCTCAGAGTTAGTCTCTGTATGTGATGGACTAATGCAGTTTGTAGCATTTAAGAGAAATTGTCACTCGTCAATAGGATTTAATAGGCACAGTGGTGAAGCTGACTGCCAGGGACCTGAATGTAGGCCGTCATGCTAGATTCATTAAAACTGTGTTGACATCCAGTGGACAAATATGAACTAGCTGCAGGAAGAATATACTAATTACTGTGTTGGTTTTTGACTGTTTAATTTCAACTTTCTTTAAGATATCTCGTTGCACTATATGAGATAATCACAGGAAAATCTTGCCTTAATTCTATAAAACTCTACGATGTGTTCTCCATGTCAGATTATATGATGAAGATCCTCTACCGATAGATCTGTGATTAAAGAAAATGACTACGTTCTGTGTACATCATCAGACGTTGAGATCTGGGCTCGTCCAGAAAACTGGCTCACTTAAACCGAAACATTCAAGTGAGCTTGAGGTAATAAGCATGTCTTTCCATCCATTAGCATGTTTCGTTTATGTTTCACCATTGCTACTAACGTAATTGTAGCTGTCCGGTGAGTTTACTGTCGCCCTGTTCCGTTCTCCTAATGGTGGCATTTAGACAAGTGTTGTAGCAGCAGTCACATACTGAGATTTTAATCAGAAGTTTTGGACACTGTGAGAAATTCGCTGTTAACTGTCTTTAGTTGCAGTAACACCAAAGCGGTCAGTTAGCATCTCACATTGTACAATCGAAAGACAGGCAATCTCAAAGTGAACTGGCCAGAAAATCGTACAGCGTAAAGGTGGCTTTAGTTAAAACAAACACAAATTTACTCCAGACAGCATTCACAGAATAAATGTTGGTTAAAGAGTGTTAAAGAGACTTCACACATTCCCCGCACATATTGCGATCAGCTATGGCTACTGCCACGAGTAAGCTGATTTGTCAAGCAATGTTACACGTTGTTTGCATTTCACAAAAACACCCAACCCTCATAAACATTTAACTTTAAGGTAAAACATTTATATCATAGCTATGTCAGATGTTAGCCTATAATATGTGTGATGCATTTCTCTCAACAGGACATTGAAGTTTGGTAGTTGAGCATCTCATGAGCACTTTTTTGGCATAGTAGCTACATTCAGCTACCACATTATCAGCACGTCGCTGTTTCCATACTGAATTTGACAGAAAAAAAAAAAAAAAAAAACCTTTCTGAAACTTCCTCTGTAAAAAACCTTTCTGAAACTTGAAACAGTTTTACAAGGCGGACGACTTGGAATTTTTTAAAACTTGGGATCTCTCTTGCATTCCCTCTCATATTGACCCCTGTGGACATCATTACCTGCTAAATTAATTAGAATTTTACAAATTTACAAAGAGACCCCATTGAAATCACCCCATTATTGCTGGAATAAAAGTCCCCCTTTCCTAAAATCACAGTATCCACTACTTCATAGTACAGGGCATACATTTAATTGCGAAACTCATGAACAATTAAATTATTTTAACTCTATTGGCTATACATAATTATATAACATCATAAGTATGATTTATGAATTTACTTTCCATGTTTCAACATAATGGCATGCATTCCTGGCCTGGTCTTAATCATGCAAACTTTCCCCAGCCAGTGTGTAAGCTACAACGCCAAGAGCTCTTTGTCTATAGCAGAGGAATAACGGCTGATCCACTCACACATGGCTGAATAAAGCACGCGTTAAGCCCAGCTGACTGATCAGCTTTACGCACAGGTAGCTGCGCCTTTCTCTTTACAACACACAATGGGATTATAATAGGCTGGAATGTAATGTGTGTATTTTTGTGCACTGACAGAGCAGGAGCGTGTGAGAGAGATACAGTATACAGTAGGTCGAGGAGTGGAAGGAGTAGGAGTCTGCAGGCTCATTTGTGCATGGCTGGTCTCGTCTGCCCTGATGGACAGATCATTTTCATAAGCGGCTCTCTGAGGTCAGGGCCCAGTCTGCTACAGTCACGCAAGCCCTGTTTTTTTTCCACTCCTATTGCACGCTCAGCCTCTTAAAGGGCCAGCGCGCCTGTTTTAGCGCCAGACAACCACACTGCAACAAGCGGTGAGGTTCTTGCAGAACGTATTAGGTTCAGTGTGGTGAATTCCTGCTTTGTTTTTGGTTAAAGGGGAAGTGGTAAAAAAAAAATCACCCTGCTGAATGAGTTTTACAGGAGGTTAGTGATGAAGACATGAAGCAGAGATCAGTCTGAGAGGAATCCTTCTGTTTGGCATCTGCGATGTGATAAAAAAGAAGGGCTTATTCCCAATTAGGTGTGCAGGCACATATAAACAGACGTACGTGTACACACCAAAGACAAATAGAGGACAAATAAATGTGTGGCCTCACCAGCATCAAACACATGCCAAACAGTGGTTTGTCTTCCAATGAAAGCTTGTCTATCAAAGGCAAACCACTTCTAAGGCAAACCAAATCCACAAAGTGTTGTTGATCACCAACTCTGAAGCCTTTTTCCCACTTTAACATGTCTGGTTCTACTAGTACTGTCAGTGTTAATGTATTAATTCCAATTATTAATCTTTTGCCGACCGAATGAAAATTTTCAATAAACTTAATCGAAAAAACACAAACAAAATCATTCTAAATTGTTCCAGATTGAAAACGTTAATTTAATGCTTTTTTAACATCGTTTAACATTATTTTTCTGTTCCAGTGCAATTTTTTAGAAAGCATAAAACTAAACATTTTCCCAGTAGGCCTAAATTCTTGTCTTAAATTTGTCACTTCCTGTCAGACAGTCGCTACAGGAAAATTCGATCCTACAATTCTGCAAACAACAAATCATGCTGCGAAGGAGAAGAATGCTCTGAAAATGTTAAAAAATAAATACATATTCTTCTGATTAAATGCAGTGTTTGGATTTATTTATACTCTAGTAAGCTCTCATATTAATCGTTCTTTTATTCCATGCTATCTGGTTTCCTGTGGAACCAAAAAGAAAAACTGAATGAACCAAAAAGAAAAACTAATTCCTGGCTCAGATTATTCCCAGTACAATTAGTTAATGAATAAAAGTATGCTTTAAAACAAAAATATAAAATGAAATACAATAAAAATCAGTGTGCAGATCTGCATTCCGCTAACAAAACCTTATTTGTACATGTGATAACCTTGGAAGGTGTTTGAAATATTGTATTATGCACATATGAAACTGAATAAGCGGAGCTCGAGGCTAAACTGGCTGAAGAGGCGTAAGTCATTGCCTACAAAAATAGGAACAGCACTTTCTGTAAACACCCACTCCCTCTAATTAAAATATGACACCTATTGCCCAATATAGAGTTTATTTAAATGCAGCTAATTAGAGGAACTACTGTGCAATTGAATTAATGGGAAGAAAGTCTAGAAACTTGTAGAAATATCTCAAAATGTCACAAAAAATTAATTTGCTCAGTCCTTTGTGCAGCGACACAGTCAGAGAGCAAATGTGCAAAATATATAAAAGGGTTAAATTACCCTCAATTATTAGGAAATTTGACAAGGAACAAATGTGGTGTTAAAAGGGAAACATCAGGTGTACATAACTGCAGCTGTCACACAACACAGCGTAGCTTAGAGCCAGAATTCTTTATTTGGGTCATTTATTGCTGGTTTGCACGACACTGCATGCAGATGGGCTGTTTTCTGTTGCCAACAAATATAAACCTGATCAATTTAGTTTCCCCTGAATGCTGTTATTCTCAATTATATAACAATTATTCAAATTTGAACTATCTCACATGGATCATAAGTAATTTACACAAACAGGAATGGCAGGTGGAGGCATGCAGGGCATAAAGGCACATGGATTTGTCACGAAGGAGTGTTAAAGGCAGCGCTCAGCCCCCGTGCAAAACCACATGCTGGGAATGTGCCGATTCTCATCGACGGTCCCTCTTTTTAGCTCTTAACAGAGTCTGGTAGGAATGTAACACATATACACAATGAAAAAGGGAAAAAAAAGTCAAGAGTGTTTTGCAGGACAGGCAGGCTGTAATGGAATTTCCTCTGATCTGCACGCAATGCTCAGTAAGGATCTGCCAGAGAGAGTGGAACGGCTGCCAAGCACACACGTAATTGGGATTCCTTCATGGGCATTTATGACCCCAGGGATCAGCAGTCTAACATCTGTTCACTCTGGTTATCTCTGAATGAACTCACACACAACTTTGGGAGGCTCTTTCTTGAGGCTTGGCTTTATTCCAAAGAGAGAGAGAGAGAGAGAGAGAGAGAGAGAGCTGGCAAGGTGGGAAACGTCCTACTTCAAATAATGAAATAAATGAAACCAAAAAAATAATGAAAATAATCCCATTTTGAAATGACATCAGGCAACTCTGATTCCTTGCTGAACGAGATGGAGGTTTGCTGAACTACATGATGTAATCCAGCATACAAGCACAGTACCTACAAACCTCGTACCATTTCACACAGTACAGCAGAGTCATTTTAATTAATTTCTGCCAAGAGTTGACTGTAGGGCAAACGCTCCGTTTTATGTGTTATGGAAATTTAGCCACAAAATCTTCTGCTCTTTCTTGCCTTAATGCAGCTTCAGGGACTTCTGAACCATTAACGTCTCACTTTGTAAAATGCACCTAGATGAGCTATTCTGGTCAAGAAGCATTAGGAATAAACTGTCATAAAATCTTTATAACTATCAAGATATAAAAAGCATGGGACAGAAAAATCGTCTTGTCATGTGAGGACACGAAAGCTTGATCAGCACTATCCGAAAACATCCAGAAGCACTAACAGTGTTGGTGAACCATTAGGACCTTCCTCCTTTGCTTCACACATCACCCGGAGGCTTGCCAGGTTGTAATCAGGAAAGCATTTCCCAGGAGGCATTCAGTGCTAGAAGTCTCTTATCTTGGCAGCTGCTAGCTTTTTCATGTGGAGCTCAATTACTCCCTCATGTGCTGTAATGCATGGATTATGGTATGAGTCTAAAAAACACCAAAGCACCAGCCTGCTAAAGGCCACAGGCCAATAGCTCTGAGTGGGTTAAAAGGCTGAAATTCTCATTCAAGTGCTTTATCATACCCAAAAACATTATTTACTGATGTGGTAAATCATGTGGTAGTCCATCCTGCATTTCAGTCAAATCAGTGCAGCCACAATAAAATTGTGTAACTGTTCAGCAGTATGAATTTCATCACAATAAGCTGGCCAGAGGGAGATAAAACAATGGATTATTAGTCATATTATATTATAAGACACACGAATGGATCCACATCAGCTTCCACTACAAATATGGGTAACAAGATGTGATGTAAAATTTTAGGAGGTGACAGGGCCAGTGACTTGACATATTTCTGCCATTCAGATCAGTTTCCACTTTCCTTTCCAATGTTGTATTTACTGCAATGCTGATTTATTTTATGATCTGATGTTCCAGAGCTGCTGTGAGTCACCCTGACAATCCAGCAATAGTAATTCACGGTTAGCGCTGTATAGGGGTGTCAGGTCAGGATTCGTATACTTACTTTAAAAGTAGTAAGAGTCCGTTATTATACTAACAAACTAAAAAGGATTGATAGAATTGTAGCTTTTTTTTGCTTAACAGGTAAGCCATTTACTTGTTCTCCAGTATGTTGTGACGCTAGTAAATGGTAGGTTATGATCAGTTGTATGGTCAGCTAGAGAATTTGTAATAGCCGGTTGTGACTAGTATTCACAAACTTCTTCATAAGTTTGTATTTCAAACTGGTGAGAGTGAGCAATTTGAGCCTCTCCTCATCTGATGTGTGTCTCTTTATCCTCTGGTCTAGGTTTTAGCTTGCGTGCTAACATTATACAGGTTGCATAACAAAAAATATTTAGGCACAGATCAAATTTTTAAAAATGCATGTCCAGGCATTGCTATATTTTAGTGGGCCGGGGGAAAGTGGTCTTGTCCAAGCAGCGCACTGTGAAATACAGAAAAGCAACTGTCTAACCTTCAACCAGAGCTTATCTTTTAGCTATGTGATTACATTTTAGGTGACACGTTTATGTGCTGATTATACAGCACAGAATGAGTACAGTTGCCCAGCGTCAGGTCGGTGTTGCAGGCAGCCACATTAACAGCTATGTAGACACACTACTTCATCCACATTGTGCAGTCTGGGGCACATTAAGAGATGTTCTTACGAAAGTAGTATGGAAATGATGATGATCTCTCGTAAAACATATTTGCATCAAACAAATTTGTCCAAGTTCAAGTTCACTTTTCTACAGAGTGAGAAAAACAAAAAACAAAGCACAAAAACAATGCAACCTGTGCATTTGAATTGACGCAAGTGAAACAGGGAAGTTAAATGTGACCAGGTCTTTACTCATACAACAAAACAGTGTCATACACTAATATTAACACCTTAAACTCCCAGGATTCATCGGGTCCAGATTTCCTTGCTCTCATAACTCTTTTACACCCACTTTTCTGATTATTATTATTATTATTATTATTATTATTAAATATGTTATAAGATACATACTTGAATAATAAGATGGTAGTTTAGAGGGGTTAAAGCATCCTGTGAACTGAACTGAGTTAATCCATCTAATCAGACACAGTACAATATCTAAGAACAGCATTTATTAGACCTGTGCAGTGCTGTCATACAACCTGAAAGAGATACATATATAGATAGAAAGAACGATACATGTTCAATTTCAACACTAAGGATCCAGTTAAAATAACACCGCCATCATGATCCACCCAAAAATAATAGCTCTTGGCCTTAATAAAGTACTTCCAGAAATAAATCACTCAGAACAAAAGGCCGTGTCAAAGTCAACATTAGCCTAACCAGCCCCATCAGAGCCATACTATTCAGAAGGCCAGTTGGCGTGGTTATTTTGTTCATATTTTTTTCCTATTTAGATTCCAGGGTGTCTTTTGAACACAATGTAGCAACACAAGAACAGAATATCTGAAACCGGGTGTATATTTATGCATGGTAAATATCTTACAGTCACACTAGCAGGCAACACGTGAGAGTTCATGTTCAATGCACAGCGTGACAAATCCAAGGTATGATGCGGTAAAGCGACAAATTCAGACAATTGGCTTGAACAGTTCCGATCGCATAGCACATATGATCTTACATTTGGTTCCTTTGGTTCCTGCCTACAAAAGGAGATACATTTCAGTTTACTCTTTGATGAAAAATGGAGGAAAATGTATAACCATAGTTTCATCTTATATTCTCATTAAATGCTTAAAGAGATATTACGAAGAAAAGTAAAGCTTGGAAGGAAGCATCAGAGATTGCTGGTGCCTCTGGTGAGTGTACGCAGCTAGCTTGCATTTGCTTATCTGCCACAACTGAACTTAAACACTTTTTAAACAACAGTGGTGTGTATAAATCGAATAGTGGGCTGTAGACGATGTATTATGGCTATTACACTGAGCAAAGTGCTGTCAACCCTCTTACGCATACATGAGCTCACAGACGCCTGTGATTGGCTAGTTTTGCTGTGATTGACATGGGAAAGAGAGGCTGTGGATGGCTGTGGCATCGCCAGGATTCAAACTCAGTTAACTATGTAAGACACTTCAGAACTGCGACTCATAATTGTTCTTACTTTGAAAGAAGCTCTTGACGCGGAGATAGCTCACACTGAGACGCAGAACCGACAGCTTGTCCAGTTTGGAGATGACCTCTGGAGTGAAGGGCAACAGGCTGGCCAGTCGGTCCAACTCGGCATTGAGTCGGTCCCGGTGTCTCTTAGACGGGTTCGACTTCTGGTTCACTCCTGCTGGTTTTCTGTTTGAACCACACACACGTGTCACAAACATGTTCAGCCACCACTGATGGAGAAGAGGATGTTAAGGAGTTAAGTGAAAGTTAGATTTCGCCCAGCTGCTTCAGTTTTGTTCCACCCCAAAAAAAGCGTGTGAATCATTGTGAAAAAGCATGGGAAATAATCCAAATCTGATAAGTGTTTTCATGTGTTTTTTTTATCTTTTTATCTTAGTGTAGGATTTATACTCAAACAATAACACGCACAGCCATAAAATATTGAATCTGAAAATGGATTAAACTGCTTGTTTGTGTGTAAAACACAAAAATACAGTACAGACCAAGGATAAATGCATGTCATAACTGAGTAGCTAAAGTTGGAGGGTTATTTAAAACTCATTCATCTTCTTAACTGTTTTTAATCATTGTTAGGGTCGTGGTGGACCTGGAGCGAATCCCGGGAACACTTATTCACACCTTTAAGTACTAAATAATTCTACTAGTCATCACTAAAATATGTTTTTTGGTCAAATCAGACACACACCTTTCAAACACCCCAACTACAGGGTATACCGTCTCTTATCCATTATCGCTGCCTCTAATTTTATATACTTAATTGTGAAGAGAAAACCTAAATGTACTGTATATTTAAACTAAGCTAGGTAAACTACTTTAAACTTCTAAACTACAACTAAGTTAAACTACTTACTTAGCTAAGTAGTTTAATCTTGTAATTTAGATGAAAATGTACAGGGATTGTAAATACATAATATTACAAAATCTTACATTTTCCTGAGGGTGTAATTTGCACTTTAAGGATGTAAGTATGCCAAAAATAATTTTAAAAAATTCTTAAAGGTTTATAAAGTAGGGATGCACCAGTACTAGAGATGGCATCGATCCAGCAAAAAAAAAAAAAAAAAAAAAAAAAAATGGCATATCGGATATCTGAGAAAACATATCAGATTTCGGATCCTGTAACAATTGGCAAAGACTGGAATTGGATTTGGAAAAGAAATGTATTTTTGAAACCGGAAATGTTTACATATAAAGACACTTGACTGTTTTCCTTTTGATAGGATTGATTATTTTTCAAATTTATACTTTCTACTCTATTACATTTATTACATTTACAACACAAGTTAAAAAAAACAAAAACAAATGTAAAGCTTAGCAGTTTTTAAAGAAAACAATAACAGATGGGTATCAATATCAGCTGATAGTCGAGGTTTCAGTATCGATATCGGTGTCAGAAAAGAAAAAGTTGTATCATAATAATACTCAGATCTGAGTATATCTGCGTATTATTGTGTATCTGATACACAATAATGATTCAGTCCTGACATCCTCTTAGTAACTGCGCTGACTCTCTGCAAGATTATGCCAAATCATGTGATGGTGGCGTGTCCTACTTTCAGGAGCAATCTGTGTCGTGTCAGAGAACATCACACATTTACGATTAAAAAAAAAAAAACGTTAAATACTGATCCAGCACTTCAAGGCAGTATTGGCCTGATAGTATCGATACATAATATCTAATCATTACATCTCTATCGGAAATGTAACAGCATGTTATGTTTTTTAATGGTGCATTAGGTAAGATGAGTCAATTTTTTAAATCAAGATTAGATCTCTAACAGTTATGTAGGTGGGTTTGACTATTTTTTTAAACTCCTTGAGCCCGCCCCTCATTCTCATCCATCTACGTTGGCCTGTACAATGATTGACAAGAGGCCCATACATATACAAACAAGCCAGTTTTCCAAATGGGTTTTCTAAGCCATTTAGTACACTTGTGCTGAGGTCATGGCTTAAACCAATATATTTTATCATGATCTAATTGGAAGGTTATTTGTACAAGCAAGACATTAAAAAAAATCAACTATTGCACCTTTAAATGACTGCCAGTCAATCTATAGTCCTCAAGCAATACCAATTCATCCACATTTGTGAATCTAGTGACGCACGAAGAGTAGAAATATCTCTAAATGCGTATAAAGTATTGAACGTCAACGTCACTGGAGCTCGCTTTTTTGCATTCAGGATTCAAGATCATATTCAACAAGTTAACTCTGTTATGTGTGACTGGGGTTGGTTTTGTTATTTTCATGAGTGCAGTAAGAGTTTAAATACTCAGCTGCTTTTGAATGGGCTTTCTCCTCTTCCTCCCAGCATACAGACAGTCTCCAGGTGGAATCATGATGTTTGGCCAGTCGCTATAAACACTATAAACTGAACAAGAAACATGAATGAAGGTTGGGTTTTTATGAGGAGTGTAAACTCCTTAAGTCATGGCTTAAGCCATCCTCATCATTTCATCTTCAAGTCTAAGAATTTAAACTGGAATTAACTAAAAGGATACTTTAAAATATGAAGTCAGAAAGCAGATTTGACAATGATAGAAGCTGTGTAGTTAGTAGGACACTCTGAGAAAAGAAAGGGTACTTGTCACTGGGGTGGTATCCATAACCAAGGGTACATCTTTTACCTGGAAAGTGTAGCCTTTTGAGTATTACTCCAAAACTAAATAAAGGTATATAAAAAGAGTGGCCCTTAAATCACTTTTTAGGTACTCTACCTTCACATTTCAGTTTAAAAGAAGGGCACAAAATAAGTACTCTTGGTGTGGGTACCATGTTAATGACAAGCAAAGAGACATTTTTTCTAACAGTGTAGGTTCAGGAAGTTCTAGTGAGCTTAACTAAATAGTTTTACTTACCAAATGATAACAGCAAACCTCTCAGGTAAATCCAAGCTGTTTTCCTTTCGCGTATGGACAATATAGCCTATCTGTTGAGACTTTTATTTGAGACAAACAAGACTGAAAAAAACCGCTAACATCTGAGAGGTGTCTATAAAGAGACAGAGAGCGGTTCTCCGGACAGATGTGTCTGAGGGCTTTATATACCCGGCTCAGGGTGGCGGTTACATCCTTGTGTTTCAGGCTCGAGCTTGGCACGCGACGCTCTCAGGATTCAAACGCACATTCTCTCGCGCGCGCACATCTACGTGCTGGTGTAGGATTACAGCTGACAGCACGAGCGACTCAGCACTGCGGTGTCAGGTTACCTCTCAGCATTTAACACTTATATTTATTACATATATACATATATATAGACGACAAATTTAATTTAGGACAATACTGATGACTAGTCAAGATTAAAAAAGGAACAGGTGGGTATAGACGAAACCAAGAGTATCGTTTGACTACAGGAAATCTTCGCCCTCAGACATATTAAAGGTACAATAGTCAATTTTTTTTGTTTGCTTGTACAAATAATCTGCAAAATGTCTAAATCATGATAAAAAAAACAATGGTTTAAACCATGAACTCAGGACCAAAATGTATTATGTGGCTGTGAAAATCCATTTGGAAAACTGATATCCGGTCCGGAATGCTTGTTTATATGTTTGGTTGGTTGTTTTTACCTCACAGTTTTATAGACACGCTACTCTATGGCCCATCCTAGCTCCTGGGGGCGGAGCTTTGTGAACATGGGTGAGAATAGGGGCTGGGCTCAAGGAGTTAAAAAAATCATACCTGCTTTACCTGAGAGCTGATCTGGAGAAGAAAAAAAAGGACTAATCTTACCGAATGCACCTTTAAATATATTTATATTGAAAAAAATGTCTGATTTCTACAGCAGATCTGGTGCTAATGTGGTGCTTGATGCTGTGTTTTTGATATCCTGTGAAAAGTCAGTGGTCCCACGCTGACGTCACAACGCGACATTGTTGTTTTTGCCACCGTTACAATGCTGTTTAATTGGAGAAAGAATTTCAAACATAATGGATAACGGTCAGGTTTTGCTGTTAGTTCCTAAAAACTCAAGATTTCTCACCAAAATGTCAATTTTCAGCGATGCTCAATGTCATATTAATGAAATCCAACTTTGAAGTAGTGGAGATGTTGATGCAAATGTTGGACCCCAATTCCCAGAATGCAATGCAGCTATACGACACAGTTAAGGCAGCTCTGTTTGTGCGTAGTAGTGCAGATGAGGAGGTGAGAGAACTGGACAGATTAAAGGACTAAAGCGCCGCTGCATCCCTCTCTATAGGTAGAGATGAATTACTACTGATGCCGTTATTAGCAGGCAGCGGCATTGTGGGTAATATATGAAACAGTTAGCCAAAGTGAAAAGAGACAACCTTGTCAAGGGAATTAGATTGAACCAAAAAAGTCCATTGTAATCATATTTAAAGCTGTTGGCTATCTAACCTACATAGATAGATGGTGAGGGAGCCAGGGCATAAAGCCACACATTCTTAGAGTTTAAAATGTTCACTTCAAATGAATGAGATTAGACAGAATCATGACCACATGGGTGGCACAGGAAGGCCTTTTCCCTTTCTTTAAATAATCTTAGCAATCCCTCGTAAGTCAATTTCCATCTAGGGGAGGTTTTTCATTGTCACAGCGGTGTAGGTATTTTGACCAAATCCCTTGAGTATTATGAACTATAACTAACATAGCAGCTCTAAAGCCAGTAGGTTGCCATTCACTCTCAATAACAAATCAGATATTCTGCTATGTGTAATTCGGTGGTGCTTTTAGCCTCTCCATGTCTAAAAACTGGGACATGTCAACGCCTGTAGGCCAATATAATTCTGCATCATTCTATTAATGATAGGCTACACCCTCGAATTCTCCAGAAACAAAACACAAGGTTTGGTGGAAAGGTGGAATTCAAGAATATGAATCATTAACAAAGAATGAAGCACTTTATATATATATATATATATATATGTGTACACATATACCTACATATATACACACACACATACATACAGGCTGTCCCAATCTCCATACATAGGGAACATTAGCACTTTTTAGCAAAACGTCTTCCAAAATTTTTCTTACTTAGTTTATATATTTTTTTCAGATAGCCTTTAAGAATGCCTTTGACAAAAGAAGAATGTATTGAAATCATTCTCATGGCTGGATCAGGAAGCTGTTGCAAGGTTTCAATGGACTTTAACAGGAAACATGGCAAGCACATCAAACACACACACACACACGACACTGCTGCAAAACTTATTAACGAATTCGAAAAGACTGGAAGTGTTGCCAACCAACAGAGAAGTGGACGTCAACGAACATCCACTGACGAAGGCACAACCGACGTGGTGCTGGTACACAGTCCCCTGTATGTGGAGACTTTTGGGAGACCCTGTTTATTTATTTATTTATTTATTTATTTGAGAAATAGGGAAGCATCATAAGCTACAGTAAGTGGGTATTTGGAGAAAAAAAAAAAAACACAGGAAAAATATGCAACTCTTTCAACCAGGATAGAATTATTTTTTAAAGCTGTGAATGTCATACAGGTAATATCAGCATATAATATGTAGAAAAATTATAAAATGGAGTTTCAAGGTACAGACATTTGCAATAAGGGTGGACAAAAACATAATTAAAGCATATAACTAGACTGTAACAATTTCAGGTAGCTTTAAATGCACTTTTCCCCCCAGAGAGTGTTTTCAATAATAAGCTAATAATAAAAGCTCTTTTGTGAACTGAAGGACTTGCTACTATTATTCACCATAAATGCATTAATAATACATCCTTGAATTATAGCAGTAATAATAGCAGCATGTATATAGGTCAAGGAGTTCGTCTTCATTTTCACCTGGGGCTAAACTCTAATTCAGAACCTGCCTTAAGCCCTGTGTAAATGTCTTTGGATTTTAAGGATTTACTTCAAAAGCCTACAAACCCCCCCTATATATTACTCCAAAACTTTGGCATCTGTTGCAGATCTATATTTGCTACACATGGAAATTGCTCCACCTAGTGTAAAAAGAAGACGTACAAAGACAACAAAAAGACCAATGTTCCCACTTTTAATTTATTCATCATAAACAATAAATAATAAATAGCCAAGAAGGGGTGGAAAAAGACAAATCAATGCCACTCTCCTCTAGTCTTCCAATACATAATTAGGATTAACCACTAGGAAAGGGTCTTCCTCCATAACAGGCTCTTCTCCTTCATCTGTGACCTTCTTTAGGCCGGTTTTGGTCAATTCTATGATGATATGGTCCTGTGATATAAAAAAATAAGAAAAGGTATGAACATGAATAACACCCACAGTGACGAGACATTTTATCTTTATATGTACAGGTCATCTAAAACTGGCCTACCAGAATTACCATTCATACAAATTTCGTTCACAACTTAAACCCTTACGGTAGTGTTTTCTTTGCAATCATTATTTTCAAAATGTTAACCTGGGCTTACTTTTGAAGGTGAAGGTCAATAACAAATGGTAGTAATTTGTCAAATGTGTAGGCTACATTACCATGTTACTTGAAAAGTATATATTATTTTATTTTAACTTTTTATTTTATTTTTCACTGTTTAGGCAGATGGTTCAAAACAAAAATTCCAAGTAATTTATTTTTTTGTTTCCAAGGAAGATACGTTTGTTGAATAGCTCCTTTTTTATATTACACATTACACTATGTCTAGTAACGGCTTAAAATTGCATTTGCTGCCCAGCATAAGATTAAATGAGAATGTAGGCATTGAAGATCAGTGTCTTTGTGCAAAATGTGTTTTTCCATATATGAGTAACTTTCAATCTTAGTTTATGATGACATATTACATGTTAAATGTTATTCTTTGATTGAAGGGCTTAAGTAACTTTCGCTTGGTTGAATATGAGGTTCATAAGAACCACGTGCAAGTAGGAATGTGATCTAATCTTGGGTGATTAGACAGCTATGGTCACAAGACCACCTGAGGCATATGATCAGACTGAGGAATTTATTTGAGCCAATCATTTGATTTGTTGAATCACAGCATAGCCGTCAAACTTAGGGAATCTCAATTTGATTTTTCTCGGTCACCAGAATAGCAGTTTGGAATTGCTCCCTTTGCCCACTCAGGAAAATTGTGACTCGAAACCTACCAATGTGAATTCAGAGTTTCTGCATAAGTCTTATAAAGCAAATGAGATTTAGACATTGGTATAATTTGTTGGTTAAGTCTTCACTCACATAATGGATCAACCGATACAACACTTTCTCGATAAGATTCTTCCTGGCAATGAGTTCAGCCTCAGACTCGATCTCACTCTCAATTTCCTTCAAGTACCAGTTGATGAGCTCGCTCTTCTTTAGAGACAACTCTTCATCCACTGAAATACCGAAAAACAGAGTTTTCACAGTTTTATTTTCTATGACAAAATGCACTGTACTGCGATTTCAGCTTAAAAGAGGAGTCAACAACCAGCTTCCAGTGCAGGCAAACCAGTTAATCCGTCAATTATAACAACAGATTAGCTGGTAGAAGTCTCAGACATGTCATTCACGTCTGTTAGCTGTAAAAGATCTTAGTGACTCACGTTGCTCCATTTTCTGCATGTGCAGCACCAGCAGGTTGGAGATTCGGCGGTACTCTGCGAAGGACATGCGGAGAGCCGGTTTGGTTGTCGCCGTCTTCTCTTGCTGCTCTGCCTCACCGGTGTCCATGGCCTCCACTGCATCACCAGCAACACCATTTTGGCCCTGCATCTCCCCAGCCAACTGCCCATTCTGATCTACACAGAAAGAACCAGAGGTATGACATTAATGTATGTTTTCTGCTATGAATATAGAATCTTTATTCAAATAATGAGAAGAATAATAAGATTATGAAATATGATTACCATTCATATCTTCATCTTGTTCCTGGTCAAAGTTGATATCAGGTGAGTCAACACGAATGATAGACTTGTTCAGAAGTCGAAATGCTTCTTTTACATGTTTAGGTTGAACCTTGGGTTATAGAGAGAAACATTACATTATAATCACAAAAAAGTAACATACTCAGATATATGTGGTGGTCTTGGAAAGCCCATCGGATGTTTTGTGGCTGAATTCTGGCAAAACAGCCAAAAAATGATGAAAGAAGGGGGAAAAAAAAGGGGGGGGTTGTCCAAAATTTAAAACACTAGAAGGGTACTTGTAATTGAGAAACATGTTTCAGTTCAGGAAAGTCTGTAGTTTTCCAAACTGTTCACCATTTGAAGGGTTGACCCAGGCTGTCGCACATTAAATTACAATTTACAGAGCAATTTCATTCTTTTATTTCTCTAAAACATGTATGATAAATGTATTCAGTGTCATACTGAGAAAGACTTGTTCCCCTTGCAAGCCTGGTTCCCCTTATTACAGTTTCATTCTTATTTTGTCTCATACATTTTCTTTGTCACGGTTAGCTTAGATTTACTCATTAGGAGTCTTTAAAATCCTCGTGTGATAATATGTTGTCAAAGTATTGTACAAATGAAGTTTATTTTTATTCATACTGAGATTAGAATCACTAGAGGTATATACACTACTCCAACACACAACAAAGCATTTGCCTGGAGTTCGTCTGACCTCGTCTGAGCAGTAGAGACGGGCCATGGCCTCAGACAGACGCAGCATGCTCTCCAGCTGCCGCACAGTGATCCTCCAAGCCGATTTCGTCGTGCCGCCTCCGTCTCTCTGACGCAGCCGCTTGTACTGCTCCACAACAAACTCCTGGGCCTCTGGGGTGATCTAGAAAACACAAGGCATGATCGGTGAGACAATGCAAATCAGTGCTTTGTGCGAATTGTTGAACTGTTGCACAGACCTTTGGCTGAAACTGTCGGGCAAACAGTATGTATCTCTGGATGTCTTCTGCAGCATAGACACGTTCTACTGACTCCACATTCCTGGCATGGAGGTCTACAATTCGCCTGGCTATGGCATAATCTGTCACCTAAAAATGCCAACATTAAAATAATTCTGACTAAATTTCAATGTACAGTTTAAAACCATACACAAACAAAATTCAAACAAAGTACAGAAAATAGAAGCAGCAAAGCTGTATTCAGAGTCACCTCATTGCATTCGTCCACCAGAATGAAGAAGAGGTCAAATCTGGACATGATGGGGGCAGACATGTTGACATTCTGCTTCAGAGACTTGGAGCGATTGTACCTGCCATCAATGGGATTGGCTGCTGCCAAGATAGAAGTACGGGCATTCAAAGTAGCCTAAATACATACAGACACAAGAAAATAGGTCATGTTCTTTTGAAGACTCCAATGATTTTTATTAAAACAGGTCATCTCCAGTCAAGAAATATCAGTCAAAACTGTTCTCTTAATTTCCAACAGAAGAAAATCTTCAGGAAGGAGGAACGACAAGCTGCATTTTTTTGTCTTAACTTCAGAAAAGGAGGGGGAAAAAAAAAAGAGAGAGGTGGTGATGGAATGACTCTTTGTAGCTATAATGTAACAGGAACTAATTTGTTTTGCAGCCGTTATGCAACATTAAACATAACTATAAACATAAAACTTATAAATTGTCCTTTACATTTTAGTAAAGTAATACATTTTAAGTGTTAGCATTTTGCTGTGGTATAAGAGGAATAAAACACTTGACAGACATGATGTTGAGTATTTTTCTATAACAGCATGTCCCGAAGTGTGAAAACGAGTGTCAAGTGTTTTATTCACACTTGAATTGAGCTACTCCAGTCTAAATGACTAAATCCTTTGAAAGGCAAAAGATGTATTCGCATCTTGACAGCCAGGAACAGGACCATGTCAATCTAACAGCACATAACTACAGACATTCCTCCTGATTGTGATCATTGCACACTTTTTCTGATTCTATACCTTTACTCCAGCCTTGGTGATGGAGATGGTCTGCTGCTCCATGGCTTCATGGATGGCCACTTGGTCCTTCAAGTCCATCTTATCAAACTCATCAATACAGCATACTCCCTGATACAGGAAGTAAAAGATAAAAGCACAGATTTAGCACAAAAGTTTAATTAAAAAAAAAACAAACAAAAAAAACCTCCTGAACCAAACTACTTACATTGTCGGCCAACATGAGGGCTCCAGCTTCGATGACAAACTCATGTGACTCCTCGTCTTTGACCACAGCGGCAGTGAGACCGGCAGCACTGCTGGCTTTCCCACTCGTGTACACAGCCCTGGGAACAAAGTCTTCAACATGCCTGAGAGAGAAAGACGAGGTGTCAATAGTTACATTATTTTTCAACAGTTTACTCAGAATTCCACAGCAGTGTATTGTGCTTACTTGAGAAATTGGCTTTTGGAAGTACTGGGATCACCGATAATGCAAACATTGATGTCTCCTCTTAGAGATGTTCCCTCCATGGTGGTCTTGGCGACACCACCGAAAAGCATGAGCAATATCCCACGCTTGATTTCATCATTCCCTACAAGTAGTTTATCCATCATGAACTACACAATATATAATATCTCCATACTTCCAACCCTAAACTCCAGGGTCTTCTACAGAATCAGAATCATAAACCTAGGTGTGTTAAATAACTCGACAGTACAGGTTTGATACAAATACAGTAACACTGTTCTACATCACACCATGGATGGTAGGGAAGAGGCTGGTGCAGAGGTTGTGGTAAAGGTTCTTGTCCTGGCTCATCTCAAACACTTTCTCCCACTCCTGCACGGTCATCTGATTCTTCACACTCTCCGCACTCTGATCTTCCTGACGCAGCTCCTGGCCTCCAAACTTCACAAAATGAACATAGTAACAACATTTTAAACACAACACTGTTTCCCAAAGCATGCACAGAATCTTGCACCAAGACAGTGGAAGTGAACCTCCATGGTTTTGGGAAACACATGGATAACTCTAACCCTAGTACTCACCCTGGGGTTTGTCGGAGCAACATGGTTGGCCAGAAAGGCCAGTCTATAGGACAGCTCTCTTACTCCCAAAGCCTTTAAACCTTGGATCCCATCAGCCTCAAAACCTTCCTTTCCAGTCACCCTGCTGCTGGTCTCCGCCCTAGTACCTGCAGGACATGCGCGCACACATACATGGGGAGTAACACTAACACAATGCCACTATGTGTATCTGTTTTGTACTTCAAATATCTGCATTTGTATTCTGATTTAAACCAAAAATGGACATGGCCTAAGCTGGAATATTTTTTTGTATGTGTAAAGGTATTTCTAGAGCTTTCACCCAAATTTTCCCTTGGGGGATCAAGAAAGTACATCCATCCTTCCATCCATCTACCTATCCATTTATCCTCCTAATAATGCAATTTAAAGTTTTTCTATATTGTTATGCATCTGGGGGTTGGGTTGTTTTATTGAAAAGGAAGTCTCCTCAGTGCTCTTACCTCAGAAGCAGCAGAGGGACCTCAAAATCACAAACTGTTCCTTTAAAGTATAGTTTTGCTATGAAGATGGAACATAGGACAGCACAATACTCTGTCAGGTAAACGTAAAAAGAGTACAGAGATCCTCACCCGAGAGAGCCATGGCAGACACGTCTGGAACCACAATGAGAGTCCCGGTGAAATCACAGCGGTCTCCAGCCTGTGCGGCCTCCACGGCCTCGGCCCTCAGAATCACCTCCACACTGCGTGGGATAGAGCCTCGGGGCAACTCCGCTTGAGTCTCCTGAATACGCACCTGAAACAAACAGTGTCACAGGATTCTGGTGCTTGGTTGGGAACCATTCTGGAGTTTTCTCACTATAAAAGAGCCGGTTCAAAATTAGTTCAGATCCAACAGCATGCTACTGGTTTGAAAGGAACAAGTTACTTAGCATTTGCAGGAAATTAAAAAAATATCAGTAATGACCATTATTGTAGTAATTGCACATAAACTACAGACACAGTTTATTGATATGAAGTATTCCTGACACCTCACGTCACAAATATTTTCTCCACTTACCTTTTGGAAGTCGACAAAGCGTGACTTATTGGTGTCCAGCATGAACCTGCGTCGGTTGGCGCACACAGGGTTCTTGCAGATGGTGGGCTGCGTATATTTGAACTGCTGCTCCACATCTTTAATGACAGACTGGCAGTCGAGGCAGAGGAAAGTACCGCTCACCAGCTCTGGGTGAACAGGGTGTGTACGCACCACCTGCCCGCTGATACGCAGCAGAGTGCCGATACGTGCAGTTGAAAGCTCACGGATCCTGCAGAGAAGAACACAAACAGCGAAGTAACCTTGTGGCTTGTGGAGCAGATTAACAGAATCAGAGCCCTTGACTGTGATGATGGTGCATTATGCACTCTAACAGATACATCACACGAACTGTTTAGTAATTTGTATTCTTAGAAAATGTGAATGAATTGCTTTACTTTTGTCTTGAAGGAAAATCAGAAAAGGCCACGTAGAACTCTTTGGATGGTGGGATGTTTCCATGGTCCCGAGCGAAGTGACGCACCGCTCTACAGAGAAACGGGTACACCCTATAGAGAAAATACACAATCTAGATCAAGTTTTCCCCCTAATCCTACTAGGCTCATCCCTTTAATTCAGGGTTTCTCAAACTTTTTTCCATAACTAAAATAAATTTTCTTGGCTCCCTTAGTACAGTTCTATTTTATGAACATATTCCAAACTATTCAAATATTTGGCTCATTATTTCAATTTGTACAATAATATTCTGACTATTTATTGGAGCTATAGCGCATTTTACTCCAGAAAAAAAAAAAAAAAAAACTCTGCGTCTAAACATTTGGACCTCCACCAGTTTCAACTACAGTGTCAGGTTAATACTCAATCAGACTCACCTGTAGTACTCCTCCTGAATCGTGGTTGCCAGTTGTTGATTATAGCGTTCAATGTTGGTGAAGCTCACAGTCAGAGTGTTTCTCTCTGGTCGGATCAGCTCCTGAGCTTCTGCTAAATACAGCGGGTCGCCAGTTTTATCCTGAAACCTAAATCACATCAAAGTAGTCCAGAGCTGAGGCTCATTTTCGGGTAGTCAGATTAGAATTGTATAAAGTGTCCAATTTTCCTATACAAGGCAATGTTCCTAGTGCTGTTTAACACATATGCGAAGTATTAAGATTTTTGAGAGGGGGAATAAAGCTAGGCTGAATTTTGGTGTGACCATACAGTACTCTGACCTTTGACTCATACAGGAAAATTAGACATTTTATGCAACACATTAGGAAAGCTTTGACAGTGAAGGAGACCTTGGGACAGGCTGGAGACATAACCCTATTCTATCAAGCCCCTTTCTTTCAGACCGTAGTTTTCGGTGGCTTTGGCTCTGGCCGAGTGGTGCAACAGAAAAGCGTTCGCCCCATCATCTAAAGATTATAAGAACGAATCCTGACAGTGCAACAGCAATCCATGACAGGGAGGTCAAGAAAGCAAGAGAGAGTGTAAGGAGCATTCTCTCCCTCTCAACACTGGCCAATCGTGGGCATCTACGAGCTCATGTATGCGGAAGAGGGAAGATAGCACTTTCCTCCGAGTGTGTTCCACTGCCCTGGAATGCACGGTGAGCAGCATTTCAAAAAGATGCGGTTAGGTGGCTTCATGACCCTCCCCAGCTAGTAGCTGTTGTATGACAGGGGAAAGCTGGCTGGTGGGTGGGAATTGGGCAAGACCAAATTAGGGAGAAAATGGTGAGTGGGGAAAAAAGTTGCCCTGAACATTGGTTCATACTGGTAAATTAGACAATGTATACACTATATGATCCGTTTAAGGAAGGACAATGAAAGCATGTAAAAATACATTTGAGCAAATGCTGTAATTGGGCATTTCAATGGCGTTTACACTCAACGCGGAGGATCAAGAGCGCCCTCTACAGGCGCAACATCGCATCTGCAATCATTTATAAATCCCTATAAATGCATCGAGTGACTGTTAGGAATTGTGTTTGAGTTGGAAAATATTCCATTCAATCTGTTAACTCTGACTTTGGGCATTTGTCCAAATCCGACTCAAAACTAGCAGGTTAGCCCCGACTTACTCCTCCAAAAACTCTAGAAACAGTTTTTGACATTTCTCGGCGAGGTCATCCCGCACTTGCACGCCTGCGTTGGGAGTTTCTGTCGCAGGCTCCATTTCCAGCGCCGGGATGAGAGGAGCAGAGATCCGCCGCCACACCGGGAAACCGTGCTGAGGAGGGGAGAGCGGCTAAATGAAGTCTCGCGCTGCACACCTGAGCACACCTGAGCACACCTGAACACGCCTGAGAGCACGTGCGCCGTGACGCTCACTGATTGGCTCCCGGATCTCTGCGTCACACACATTTCCGACATATGCGTATTTCTGAGTTTCCGACTTGAACTTTAAACTTCAGGTGATCCATGATAAACTGTAACTACTCTAAAGCCTGACTGTTTTAAATCTTTCAAAACAAACCCAGAGTGTCGTCGAATTCTCGATTCTGATTGGTCAGAAGATGTTGATTAATTTTCTGAGACAGCAGCTCTGATGCTGCTTTCAGGTCCTCCACGGAAGCTCGTGCGTCCGAGTTCAGAGGTCGTGACTGAGCCATGGTGTGTGTTCAAGTGTGTTTGTTGGGGGAAGAAATGCAGGGCAGGGCGTGTTAAAAAAACAAATCACAGTTTTAGATTTCTAATATGTTATCACTTCTATAGTAACAGCTTACACAGGGACACGTATGGTGGACACAGCACATAACTGAAGACTAATATTAAAGAGATTAAGAAAATGTTATTTAACAAAGAAAAATGTACAAGTGTTGACAGGGTGAAGACGTCTGGAAGGAGACGTTTATGGAAGGAGTCTCCAGTGAGAGTGCTTTGTAACAGTCAGCGAGATTTCTGCCACTTTGCATGTTCTTGTTTCTCCATAACATGACAAGCTGGGTTTTTTTTTGTCTTAATAACTTTGAGAGAGAGAGAGAGAGAGAGAGAGAGAGAGAAAAAAAGAGAGGCTGGTGGGTGAACTATTGTCTATACGAGCTACAGTGTAAGTGCTAACAGGAACTAACTTGTTTGGCAGATGTTCCACAAGATGAAATTTAATTAAACACTGTTAAAAAGTACAAAGTGCTATTCTTTAACAAATTTTTAAAAATGACCATTTTTGGCAAATTGCTATAGTATAAGAGTGAAACTTTTACTGAATAGTGAATAACACTTTGCTGTTAGAGGAAAATAATCACCTTCGTGGACCAGTCTCAGCAGAGCAACTGTCTTCGGACTGTTTATCACTGGATTTTTTTTTTATATTTGGTTGCCCGATGTTTCTCAACCCAACAGTGACATTAAGAAATGTTAGTAATACTGTTGTTCCTTGCTGTGTTGTGAATAATCCACTGCAATAATATGTGGTTAGTGGTGGTCCTTTCTACACTGATGGGATGTGGAAGTGTGGTGCTCATGCACTGTTATGTATCAGTAGTTGTATAAATACAAAGAGCAGCTATGTGGGAAGTTTACCTGAGAAAATGGTCGAGTCAGGATACAAGTTTTTTTTTTTTTTAAAACCCCTAATCTTCGCTCACTCAGTCAACAACTATTGATTTATGCTACTATGAAATAAGTCTTCAGAATTAGCATTGAAGTGCAAGAAGTTTCCCCAAACTGTGAAAGCAACTATGTTAGAAAAAAAACAAACAAACAAACATTTATGTCTGATCTGGAAATGCTTTAAGTCCTAATGGAATTCACTGGATGCAGTGGCTGGTTTGGTAAACTGTAGCCAATATACTAAAATGTCTTAATCCCTGCAGTTTTTGAAATGCATTGGTGCTTCTTAGCATTTCAGCTCAGTTTCCCTGCTGCTTCTACAACATAGTGTGGAAGGTTTCTTTAAAAAAAAAAAAAATAAATAAATAAAAATCAATAAATATAAGGGGGGGGGGGGGGGGGGAGGGGGGATTTTTGTCATGGTGTTGGTAATAAAATAAAATGTGTACACGCCTATAATCACAGTTTATACGCCGTCCTCATGGACACCTGGCAACTCCAAAGACTTCACAGCATCAGAAGGCATACAGAAACCTTTAATTTTTATTTACCACACATTTAAAAAAGTGAACCACACTATACAAATGATATATTTGATAACAGGAAACGATGCCGAGGACACGCCTAAGGACCGGGTCAAACACGCACTGCTTTCCTTGGGATGTGTTGCTAAAATTTTTCCTTTGTTAAAACATAACTTTCTGGCCATATTACCGCAAACACTATGCGGTAGTATTCTTAAATCATCTAATAATGTGTTACTTTTCAGTTTTTTTTGTTTATCCTTTATGACTTTAGTTTAAATGCACATAGGCAGTTTGCATGCAAACCGTAGCAGGTTGGGTTTTTCAGTAATAGATTGATTTTCATCAGATTAAATGTCCGGGTTTATTTACAATAATGAAGTCTGTCCATCCTGAGCCAGTTCGGGTGAAGCAAGACACTCCAACACGCTCGGGGTGTTTTAAAGGGAAGTCCAGCTCAGCAGACTCCGGCTACGATGATACACACACGTTAACACACGCGGTTCTTTTCCGCTCGTCTTTCTTCTTTGCAGTTTTAAATAAAATAAAAAAAAATCCTCCTCCGTTCACACATTCCCAACGACATAGGCTGAACGTCAAAAGGAATGATGTTTATTACATTAGGGACAAATTAAAAGAGAGCAAGAGAGACGGAGGGGGGAAGATGAAGAGGGGGCGAATGAAAAGAAAATGGTTAAGCCAGGTAGCTGTAAGTGTCCTTCTCTCCGTCCACTCTCTCCAAGTACTCCTTCTCTATGAGAATGTCGATGCATTTCTGGAAGAGAGAAGACAACACTGTGATTAACGCCCTTCTCACACACTACACTTCATATTTAAAAGAAAATTCAATATTTCTGTTACAAGTCCTATATTAAAAACACAAGGCTGACTGCCTAAAACTAATTCAGTAGGTAAATGAACAAATAAGCAAGGAATAAACCATAACACGTAGGCACGAATGCCATACAAAAGCCAAGACACGAGACCTATCCCAATACAGTTCTCATGAGATAAATATTAAATTTTAATACATTTATATTGTAATGACAACAAATCGAATCAGTGCAATATCAATACACTGTATTGTAAGAAAAATAGATCAGGATTTAGAATACACGTAGTAATTTTCCCTTATTATTAACATGTATTTTAATATTTTCAGTGTGTGTCAAATGCATTTTTTAGTAATGTTATTAATATGGAAAGATTGTCTGCTGGTAGATTGTGCCTTAAACGATTAGGCTAAATAACAAATTTGTTTCATCACCGCTACTCCTGCTGTCTGATATGCACCTTAAATGCATGAGCGTGTCACACTTAGCAATTTAAATGTACAGAAGAGAATAATAATTGTGATTTTATTTTGTATATTTCTTCATCCCTCCGAAATTAATTTCTGGTTATGCCACTACCTACGAGTGTGACTTGCATCAAGTGCAGCACACAGGCGTGGATTTTAACCCGCCTTGACCGCGGTCAAGCCAGCTGCGATAGAATACTCACCAGTACTTTGTATCACAATACTCGAGACAACAATATTCTGTCTCATGCCTAATGACAAGGCATCCTATTATAGGAAAATAATCAACAATTGGGGACGATGCAAAGTTGCGGAATGTCCACAAATCAAGTTAGTCCTGTTATCACGTACAGTATAGCAGCTATAAATAGTTGTTCCCTCACCAGTCTCTCTCTTTCACTTAAGTCAGTAAGAGACACACACACACACACACACACACACAAAATAAATAAATAAATAAATAAAAAGGCTTCTTTTCATGTTACTGAGAAACCTGCCCTGATGATTCTCCCATACTGACTGTTCTAAGCGGAAACTCCTTCCATAAATTTTAAACATCTCCTCATAGAAAACTTCACCATATCAATTATATTTTCACCACACGTTTGTAATCGTAGATTATGTGGCGCATCCCCATTCAAGTCTCTGTGGGTAAGCTGTTATTATAGAAATGACACTGTATTCGAATGAATGCATTAATATAAACGTCATTTGAATTGCAGCCAGCACGCACTACTGTCAGAGCTGCTGTTATAGAAAATTAATCAACACCTTCTGACCAATCAGATTGGAGAATCTGGGAACAGTGCTGTGGTATTCTGTACCTTGATGACAGGGACTCTGGGCTTGAACCTGGAGGAGAGCTGGTTAAGGACCTCAGCCAGGAGCTGCTGGTGCTTCAGCATCTTCCTCATCTTCATGATGCGCACTATGGCGGCCTACAGAAGCACACGCATCCCATATTTACTCACAGACACATCAGTCATTAACGTTAATGAATAAACACTGCATTCTTGGTGGTGACAGGGAAAGCAGTGTCTTGGCAGAATGCGGCGTGAGCGCTTACCTGTATTAAGAGCTTTCGATCTTCCTCAATGTTTTTGTGAGTGGTTTCCTGCTCTTGTTTCTGCTCCGTCTTCATTGGCACGTTGATGTTCACCCGCAGCTTTTTACTGGACAAGTGAGATGAAGTAAAATTATATAAATAAACACTTAAAAACTGTCACCATACTTAATAAACCGAGTTAGACTCAATTAAATATTTTATTACTTCAAATAAATATCTGCATTCAAATAATTTAAACATCTGAATAGAGAGCTTAATATTTAATGCAATAAAAAGCAATTAGCTACAAATATCCAAGTCGATCATGTTAACTGGGGTCACAATTTTGGGTTCAATGATTTAAAATACAATTAATGTAGATTAAATTAACAATGTAGATTAAAAGAAAGTGTTAAAAATAAACAGTGACGTACTTCTTATAACCCAGGTAGAGTTTTATGAGCGTGTCTGGTTTAAACTCGACCTCGTCCACATTAGCGTTCTCATCCTCCAGGACCTGCATCACGACATGCATCAACACCACAGTCAGCATGCAACAGACACAACAAGGCTGCCTTGTGTCATGCTCATGTTGCTTATTCCTGGTAATAAATTTAAGTAGTCAAAAGCTGAGTTTCAATAGAATTCAGTCTAGAAAATATCACTTACCAGCAATTTGGACTTTAACAAAATTTGTAGAACCTGCACCAAAATGTCCTTCAATAAAAAAAAAATAATAAAAAAATATTACTTTGTGGCATTTAAAGAGGCCAAACAAGTGCTTTAAGAAGCAGGTGTGATCAGAGCTACTCACTATTTTGATTTGCGTGCTGTCAGTCAACTGCTGGACTGTGTACACATCCTCTGTGTTGTACTGTAGGAGAATGGCCATCTGAAACGTGGAAGCCTACACAAACACAAGTGCTTTGTCAATACTAATTTGCATAGACAGCCAGTGTATGACGAGTCAAAATGTGGAGAAAATTGTGCAGATTTCTTTTTCTGGCTTTAAAGCCATGCTGCGGGATCTGCAACGGCAGAGCAGTGATTCTGTGTCAATCAGTCCATCAGACTGGCACCTAGAATAGGGTTAATTGTTGACACAGTTGTATTTGAGAGCTTATAACAACAGTTTTCCACACGGTATAGTAACAAATTTGTGAACCTACATTATCATTATTTCCATTGCCAAGTGAGCATTACTAAGAATCCATGCTGAATTTTGGTTCTTTTAAATACAAAAAGTGTCAAAGGGACAAAATCGTGCAACTAGAACAGACTGATGATTTTTCGAAAGTGTCACTCAAATCCTAATAGAATCAAATCAATTTACAACAATGTAAAAAATATTTCTCTTTTCAGATGTAGGTTTTCTGGCAGTTTTATGATACAGTAGCACAATTCAGGTTTACAGATTATAAAAAACTGCAGATTTAACATAAAGAGAAGCTTCAGAGAGAATTCAACATTGTTGTTATTTCCACTGCAAAGTGAACACAACTAAAGACCAGTTTATACTTGATGCATGACTTGATGCACGTGCAGAAGCAGTGGTAATGCGAGGAGCATTGTGTCCATCTGTGTCCTCAGGTTACCAAGTCACACAGTAATGGTTCGTGATTGCATACACAGCGATGTTAAACACACTCATGAGCTCTGTTTTTCTGTAAAGCTTTCTGCCGTTGTTATGATTGTTGTCATGATCTGCGTCTCAAACCCTCACCATACAACCAAATGTATGTACTAATTTAGAAGATCCTGAGACTGGTACTCAAAACAGACGATCTGGTAGGTTAAAAGGCTACATGAGAGGTTTTTAAACTTCATACACTAACTGGAATAGAAAACTGGGTGGTGTTGGTACTCAATACTGATCTAGGAGTGTACATAAGCATGCAAGTTGAGACACGACGTTAGTTTGTTTTGTCACTAGTGGACACAGTGTATACACAGCTATACTAACCCCACTATTTACAGTGGTATTGTACCACACAGAAATGTCACGTTAATTTCTGAGGACATGGACATGCAGCACTCCAAACTACCACAGAATCTTACGTACACAAGATAAAGCAAGTATGATTAAGCCTTTAGAACCTGTGCTTAATAACATAACCCACCAGAAAAGTGCTATAGAGGGACATAAGGTTGAAATTGGAAGTAGTGATCAAATGGTCAAAAGCATTACTCAAACTGGAGAAACATCTTTTTGAGAAACAATTAAAAATAGTTATCTAAAATTACTAGTTATGGTACGGCTGAGCAAGCAATATAACTGTGTAGCAAATGTCTACAAAGTTTCTTTCTCTTTTCAGATGCAAGTTATCTGGCAGCTTTATGATGATCAACAAAAACTGCAACTTTAACAAAATATAGTTACAAGAGAGCTTTAAGAACTTGCTTGGTTGAAACTGCCTAAAAATATATTTATTAATCATATATTTATTAATATAATCCTGTGAAAAATTTTCAGAAGTGAAGGTCTGAGGCTGTGCTTAACTATATTTGTTTCTGCTGCCGAATGTGCTGGAAGTGTGTCCTACCTGCAGGGTATATCTGTTCTTGAAGCAGTTGGTGACCAGCTCTCCTTTGGACAGGTGGTAGAGCCAGGTGAGTTTGCGGCCACTGTGTCTGCTGGCGTAGAAGGCTGTGAACCTTTGGTAGCTCCTCTCCAACTGTGTGTTTTTGGAGAAAGCAAGAGAGTATTCAGAAAACTACTATGAAACCATGTACAATGCAATGTAATGAAGTTTCTTAATTAAACATATTATTAAACTCAAGTTCAACCAGCCTATGTAGTTTAAAAAAGGACATGTTCATGGAGTAGAGTGTATGTGTGATCTGGGCATTCTTAAGAAGACTCAGTGGAGCAGACGATATCCTTGGCTGAGAGGATAACACTCCCGTGGCTGAGGAAATGAACTTGAGAACAAGATAGTAAGCAGTATTTTGATGCCAATGATGACAGACTGCTCGCCCTTCCTAATTAAATAGCTGTATACCAGCATGTGTGTGTGTGTGTGTGTGTGTGTGTGTGTGTGTGTGTGTGTGGTACCTCAGAAGGCAGCGCAAAAGTGCAGGATTGCTGGAAAGGCCAAGAACCAGAGCTCAGCACCTGGATACTGAAGTCCACTGGAAAGAATTGACAATTTATAAACATTAAAAAAAGAATAGTGACAAAATCAGCATCACTTTAATAGCATTTTTTTTTTTTTTATATTAAGTCCTTTCGGTGCTCAGATGAGTTAAATCCCAAGAACCCTGATGGTTTTGCTGATATTTTTTTAAGAAATGTGCTGAAAACCTTGTTGAAAATATAAGTTGAACATATGACTGACAAGTGTCAGTGATTCATAATTATAAAGACTACAGAGTTTTAGGCTACATTTATAACTGCCACATTAGTTTATTAGAGGAAGGTGTGGGACTGTGTGGCCATTTCTAAGTTGCATAAATATATTTATATAATCAGGATTTTTGATGAGGATGAAATGTAAGCAGTTTTTTGTGGAACTACCATGTTAAGCAATTTGTTCATTATATAAAAAATACGGTCTTAAATTTTAGTTTAACAATAAACTAAAGTGAAGTTTCATCAGTTGTGATCTGAGCACTCATACGTACAGTCTAAAGGCTCCGAGTTAGTGAGGTGTTTCTTGAACTGCTCGTTTAGGTCTTTGCTGACACCGATGTCCTGGAACATGCGCTGCAGCTTGGACGTGTACTCAAAGCCGCAGGCTTGCTGTAAAAAGACACACGGCCACGTTCAGTTACCGATGACTCCCAAATCAAACTGCTAAGAGATCCTGACATGACTGTGTTGTTATAGTTCAGATGACTGTTTAAAAAAAAAAAAAAAAAAAAAAAAAAAAAAAAAAAAAGTGCTAGCATTAAAGCAAGCTGGTAGCACCTTCAGTTTGGAGATCATGCTGGCCTCGGCATCGTCGCTGGCGCTGTTCTGGTGGACCAGGCGCTTGGCCAGCATTTTCGCATAAAACTTCTGGAACACGTCTTTATCCTCAATGTACTTAAACACCACCATCTGGAGAATGAGGTAAAGGGAAAACTCAAATTGAGTCACTGATGAAACAACTGAAGCGCACTGAGGAAAAACATTGTATATGTCTATGCAAGTTAACAGGAAAATTAGCAGCAGATGTTTTCATCTAGTGTGTATGTTTAAAGTTAACACACTTCACTGTGTTGGGACTCACATCCGTAACTATGGTGTGCTACTCATTTCCCAAATCCTACCGTCTCCTGCATTCCACACATCAGCTGAGGAGCGATTCGCTGATGGTAAAATAGTTTTTACTAGGCAGATTAAGTGGAAACACTGACCATACAGAGCAAAATTATGTGCAGCACAAAGCTGTTGTATAACTCTCTGATTACTACACAGTCACTTTATGGTTAAAGATAGAGAGAAAATAAACATGCTAGCTAGGCTTGAACGTGTGATGCGATAACAGAACACCATGTCTCAGCTGAAACAGTGGCCAACGATATTTTGTCAACTTGACTGTATACTCATTTTCCTTAGTTCGTATTAAGGCTATTTAACTAGCTAAATAGCTCGCCATACGTTATTACAATTCGCTATGTGCCACTTTTTAGCTGTCAGTTAGATTTCCAGATGACCAAAACAAGGGACTGGGCAGCACACTGGAGCTTTGACTTGCTTAGAGGGCTAGTTACTGAATTTATGACTTCTCCATCCTTGGCAACTGTTATATTGTGCACATTTCCATGTGGTACTACAACTCACCACTTGATTTAGAGTATCTTCAAGCTCTGCCTCCTCCGGGTTCTTGGAGCTTTTCTTAAGCAGAGAGTCACAGTATCGAGCCAGAAGTTCAGGAGATTTGCTGGACGACTGGACCATCTTGGTAACGGCGTTGTTGTTGATGAAGCGCCCACAGGCCTGTTCGGAAGAAGCAACATGCTAACTTCACAAACAAACCAGTTTCGTAGACATTCAATACACATCACAGATTATTAACTGAAAGGTTTCTGGTGCAATCAAAGAATATTTCTGTATCAGCCATGCGTGTGGATGTAAAGTACATTACCATTACTGAGTAAAAGAAATGCAAACATTTTTAATGAAAGAGTTACCTTATCCAGTGCAGCAACAAAGCCAGCATCGTTGTTAAACGCAGACATCACCAATGCATTGTACTTCTTATGGACATCCAAAATAGTCTGGACATACATTTTGGGGTCCTGGATAAAAGGTAAAAGACAAACACATGGTTAAAAGATGTGTGTTTAACCCACGAGGTTAGTTTTAGACCCTCTCACGAGTTTTCGCACTCACATTAAGAGCAGCTTCCCCACATTTCTCAATAGCAGCTAGGCCTTGGTTGTAGATGTGCGTTTCTAGAAGCTTCTTGAGCTCTCCCAAACCGTCCGTGATCCGAGACACTAAGTTGTACATCCGGCCAAGATCTGCAGAAAAGGATAATCGATTCCAAATGCAAAACCGTCAGAGAAGAACCAGACACAATACTGAAACTGACCCAAAGCTTACACTCTGAGCATTATTTAGATCTCCAAACCTTCGTTCTTGTCTGCATCCAGAAGATTTTGGAACTCTGTGTGAAAGATCTCCAGATGCTTTTCAATGAGAACCTGCTCACATTTCCTGGCCAGCTCATCCTGCGTGCTTTCATGGAGGTAGACCTGTACCCTCCTCTGCTCTTCCAACAAACGTGCTTCTGCCTGCACCCACACATGGACATTTATAAGACAGCCTTAGACATTTTAAGCAAAGAATTAAAATAAATAAATAAATAAAATGAAATAAAGTCAACAGATCTGTGATTCACTGTGATTCATCTGGATTAACTTAGTGCCATTTTTAACGGAGGAAGCTGCTAGCACGAAAGGCATGTACGCAGCATATGAAACTCTAAGTGTTCTCTATCCTCATGTGCTTGAAAGTTTGTTCTTATAAGGCAATTTGGCACACAAGACCATACTTCAAATTCTTGATACTGAGAAACATTCCTCAGTTCCTGTTTGGGGTTTTATGTATTAAAAAGTGTATTAGGTTAACCAGTTGGCTATATAATTAACCACTCGATACTCCAACAAAACCTTGCCATTGCCAGACCTTTTTCATGTACTCAGTGACCGGGTTCTGCTGCAGGAATTCTGTGCTTTCCCTCGTGTAGAAGCGCTCAGTGTCGGCCAGGAACTGAGTCTCAAAGTATTCCTTATAGACGGATAGAGTGGGGCCTTTGGCGAAGGCATCGTCCTCGTTCAGGCCCAGCTCAACTAAACAGAGGTAGAAATCTCCCATTATTACCTGCTACTACAATAAATACTAGAGTAAGTAGTTTGTCAAAAATAGATTTTCATATTTGTCATGTACTCTCATATGTAGTTGATCTGTCAAGACATTTTTTTGGCAAAAATCTGCCTCAAACCACATCCAGTTCTTCAGCACTGTCACACAGACTTGCTGATATGGTTTATGATTCTCAAAGAAACGTCTCTGAAGCATATCCAAGGGAACTGCAATTTTTAACTTTTGTTACAGTAGTGGAAGTCATAACCCACTAGTATTAATGTTATATTTATTATTCAGTTCTCTCAGCTTCTTGACTGGCCACTTGAACTGAATGGGTTTAATCCAAACCTCAATAACTCAAAAATAATCAATATGAAAAAAATGATAAAAAAAATACTAAAATAATAAAATGAGCAAAGTAAATGTAATAGGTCTAGAGAGCCTGAGGACGCACCGTAGGACTGAACTACGCCACTGATAAGTCTGGTGTTGATGGTCTCTCCGTTTCGCTCCTTCTCAATAAGCTTCAATACTGCATTTGTAACCTAAAATAGGGAACAGAATAGCTTAAAATTGGACCAGACCAACATTAAGGGCAAAAGCTTCATTTAGTTGTACACAATATGGCCAAAGGTTTGTGGACACCTGACCATCACACCCATAAGTGCTTGTTGAAAATCCCATTCCAGATTTATTCCCCCTTTGCTGTTATAATAAGCTCCACTCTTCTGGGAAGGCTTTCCACTAGATTTTGGAGCGTGGCTGTGGGGATTTGTGATCATTCAGCTACAGGAGCATTAGTGAGATCAGGTACTGATGCAGGGTGAGGAGGTCTGGCGTGCAGTCGGTGTTCCAGTTCATCCCAGAGGTGCTCAGTGGGGTTGAGGTCAGGGCTCTGTGCAGGACACTCGAGTTCTTCCACTCCAACCTTCACACACCTTGTCTTCATGGAGCTCACTTTGTGTACAGGGGCTATTGTCATGCTGGAACAGGTTTGGGCCTCTTAGTTCCAGTGAAGGGAAACTGTAATGCTACAGCATACAAATGCTTTTGGAAATTGTAATGCTACATCCCACACAATTGTGTGCTTCCAAATTTGTGGCAACAATTTGGGGAAGATCGACATATGGGTGTGATCAGGTGACAACACTTATGGCCACAATGTGTACTTACAAGACACCAATCCAAAATAAAATTCCTCCCACATAGTATGAAACACAAACCTGCTTATTCAGAGGCCGAAACAGGCATTCTCTCCAGGTCACCAAGGCCAGCTGAAAAAAAGGAAAAAAATAAAAATTATACTTCACAGAGCACATCTCACACACACACACACTGACACACACAAAGAATACTTCAAAGAATCTTACCGAGTAGATTTCGTAGATCCCCTTGCGGCCTTCGTCACATTCGCGCCGCACCCAGTGGCGGTTGAGGTAGGCACAGATACCATTGAGCACTTTGCTGGAGAACCGGTAATCTTCCCACTGCTGCGTGTAGAACTTCAGAACGCTCTCGTCCATTAAGTCCTCTCCATCCTGAGAATACAGTAAAAAGCGGGAAAAGACAAATGAAGTCAAATAATTCATCAGTTTTATTTTAATAAATTCATGACACTATTCTCAGCAGCATCTTAAGAAGAAGGTTTAAAAATATCTATCCTACCTTTAGTAAGTTAGTAAGGTAATTCTTCAGGAACTCCTTTAGTCTCTTGTAGAGCTCAAGGCCCACAAACTGGGCTCCTCCTGGAGTGGGTGCCTTCTTGGAAGGTTTGGATTGGGGGATGCCCGGCCCGCGGGCCTGGTTTGACTGGTGCACGCTGGTGCAATAATTATACACGTGACTGGAAGCATGGAGTGAAGGACTTATGCAGATACAAACCACAGGCTAAAACAAGTATAACAATTATATATTGTGTTGACACATTACAACATAAATTATTATTAAGCTTCAGCGATTTAGAGCATCCCTGCAAATTACTATTGGAAACGATATCATGACTGGAACCACAGTCAGAGCTGCTGTTATAGAAAATTAATCAACACCTTCAACAGCATTCTGTGTTAAATCATTTCTGTAGACAAATAAATAAATGACACTACTGTTTTTCCTGTTTGCAAAACTACATTTCGCGGCGTGCTGGCCTGCTGAATAAAGCGTAGGAGGAATTCAGGCTGACCGATTCAAACCACACCCACTCGTATTATTTTCTTCATAATAACCAAACCGAACGCACGAGCACACAGGATACGTGTAGAGCTCCATGTAGCGAGATTTGGCCATGCTCTGGCGTGTGTACACCTGCTGAATGCCCGCTCGCAGGTCATCCCAGATCTGGTCCAGCCCAATCTGTTTGAGTCCATGAGGGTTCTGGCTCCTGGTAGACGACATCCTAGGTCCTCGCCCCGTCTTCCCTGCTGCTGTGTGTCGGAATCTCTTCCTGGTGTTTGGCTCTTCGTGTCCCTTGGCTCAATGAGGCGGCGCCCAGCTAGTCCTCCATAGGGCGCGGCGGACAGCGGCGACAATGTGGAGGAAAAGACAAGGCCTCGGACCGTGGAGGCAGAGCGCCCAGCGACCGTAGGGGACACTTAAGTAAGAGTAAAGAAAGAAACCTGCAGAGAAATACAGAATAAGGTCTAGGGTTACATGATGACCTACACTCTAATCACAGACAACATATTTTCCTGGATTATAAGGCAAAGCAAAGCAGCTTATGTGTTTGCATTCGCCTAATGCTGAATGTTTGCTTTTATAACACATTAAACCACCTAATATATAACGTGAGCTCACACTCTAGACACATAGAAAATGCTTGGAAATGTAAGAGGTATTAAACAAGTGCACAGAACAATTAAAAATGCTTAATGATGAATGCCTAATGCTTATATCAGGAAAATGATACAGAATTATGGCCACCTTGCATCAGTTTCTTTGCAAAGTGCATGTAACGCCTGAGGCTGGGAGAAAAAAAAAAAAAATAAATAAAAATGGGAAGCACAGTAACAGGAGAGAGAAATTAACACGCCTGTCTGTTATTCTGACGTTGTCTCTCTCCGAATAGAAGCTGCAGCTGTTTTCCCACTGGATAATCATGGCTTGTGAGGAAGCGACACTATTCATTACATCCCGCGGTTTCCTCCTTGTAACCATGGCAACAGCACCAAAAGCGTGGGCGATTAACAGTCATAGTCAGAGACAGTGGTGTCACCGCACGATCTTGTACCAGGTCATGACTCCGACCAGGCAATTATATCGATCATGAGATCAGTCAACGAAGCATAATATTGAGTCACTTTCGAGTAGTGAAACTTCACCGAACTCAAAGGCCATCTTCGTCTGCTGTTTGTTTAGACATGTCTAGGCTGCAGTTGTTTCCAGGCTTCAGTCAAAACATGAGATCTGTATCTCCTACACAATGGCTGAGCTGAACACAATAAATTAGGCTAATCAGTCGTTGTTGTTGTTGAGGTTTCTGGCAGCTAAGTGAATGAGGGCAATCAGAGATCAAAAGTCTTAACAGGGTAAAATAAGGGCATCGGGCACTGAGGGTCAGCGGAGTTAAACCGTGCAATCTCAGGCGAAGAGGAAGTGACTAAGGTCAGAGGAAGCTGTTGTCGAGACGCTTGACTTACTTCCACCACATCCGCACTATACTGATTGATAAGGTAGAACTTTTACGAAGAAGAGAACATCACCCTCTATTTTTATTTTTGCATTTCCCAGAAAATGGCCATTTGGAGTGTATTATTCATTCATTCATCAAGAACGTCATCCTAGTCAGGATCGCTGTGGATCCTGGGAACAATGAGAGAATTCTCAGTGTGAAGGTTTCTAAGGGAAACCTGTGTGAAGGTGTGAAGGTTTCCCACTCATTCACACCTAGGACAAATTTACTGAAGCCAATCCAAGCATGTTTTAGGTTGTAAGAGAAAAGTCACACAGACATGAGGAGAACGTGTAACACCCCAGACAGACAGTAACCCGAGCTCAGGACTGAACCAGAGATCCTGTGAGCAAAGTGTATTTTTTTTTTTTTCAGAGCTGGGATTCAGCAAGGTAGTTCTTCATTTTAAAGAAAACAGATTTAAATGTGACACCCTACTAATGCATAACAGTGCTGCGACAATGTATGACTAAAACAATCCAACCCACTGCCATGTTATAGTGTCCAAAAAGTTACAATTAGCCTTGACATTGTAAAATAACTACATTGGGTCTCATTCATATGTATACATTTTTATACAGGAAATTTGTTATTCATGAAAATCCTGTAAATTCAGAAAAAAGTTTGTATCCTACTCGCGCTCCCAAGTGTAAATTTACTCTCAAGAAGACTAACTAATGTAAACTTCGACTTGATCAGCTTCAAATATATAATTTGCATGGATTACCGCACTTTTATATCTGGAATATACTGTCGAGTTTAAATTGCTTATTTTTATTACGTTTACAGCGTTGGGCAGACGTCCTTATCCAGAGCGACTTATAGAAGAGTCTCGATCAAAAACACTAGGCCAGGGACTAAGAACACCATTGAGAACATTTTGTGAAAACCAGTTGGATCATAATACTGGCAATTATTAATGAAAAAAAATAAAATAAAATAAAGTGAACCGACACAAACCCAGAAATTAAGACAAATAAAACTAATTATTCAATTCTGACAGAAAAAATGGCGTTGTATAAATGGAGGACGGCTTGTCTTTCTGCGCAGAGCCGTAAACCATAAACAAACACCTCTACTGATGGAAGATTTGGTGCTCACTTATTATCATTAATATTATATATTATTAAATATTTTTATTGGCATAGAAGTGAGTCAAAATAAATTCCACTTCTGTTTTTCAGCCTTTACTCTCATTGATCATTTCGTGCTCCCAGCTATCTGTGCACTTGACGTTTTATGGAGTTTTGTGGGCTTCACTACATGCGAATGCACCGTGTCAGGACCCTGCTTCGAAATTTATGAGTGACCTCATAAATTTTGTAAACTCAGATCGTGAAGAAAATCTGTGTTTTCTAAACTTTTTTTTTTTTAAATCTGGCTGAAAACTTTTGTTCAGTTTGGCTTACACATACGTTTACATGCAACTTTACTGAAAGATTGATAAATGAGGCCCAGTGTGTGTGTTAAATATCATATGACTGATTATCGCACATGGCCAGACATGTACACTTAGCGGCCCTCAGCAGCTCTACGATGACGGACTGTAGCCCTTCTACAGATTGGAGAACCTTGTCTGCTGTCCTCTGCTTCCCTCAGTAACAGAAAGCAAACACCATGACCAGAACCCACTCGGGTAGCGGATGCGTCTGAGCATATGGGTGTAACCGGTACAGCTGCGTTGCTATTGATGGTGTACATTTACTGCAACTTTATATGGCACACCCACCTTGTTAGTCACCTCATAGGTGTTATAAGTCTTGGTATGGAATAAATAACTCGAGGGCGTGCTGTTATAGGAAAATAATAAAAGACAGGAAGCTGTGATGTGACCCCACACAAAGCAGAATTACTCATCACCCTGAAGTGGATTATTTTCCTATAACTGCACATCCTGAAGTGCTTTATTCCTCCTACACCACAGCAAGTTGTCAACAAATTTGATATATGTTTCTTTAAATTTATGCATTAAATTTATTAACGAATGACATGTTGTGCTTTTTATCCAATTACAGTTACTGTGACTTGTGTGACTCCTGTCAGAGCTGTGGTTACAGAAAATTAATCACCACCTTCTGACCAATCAGAGTGGAGAATTCAGCAGCGCTGTGGTAGAGCACCATGTCGTGTTTCAGAGAACAGCAGGATGGTGGACTGTTTCTCAACACTTCTGTACCTGACACACACACACACACACACACACACACAGAACCACCTCAGTGTGTGTGTATTACTGTTTCTCAACACTTCTGTACCTGACACACACACACAGACAGAACCACCTCAGTGTGTGTGTATTACTGTTTCTCAACACTTCTGTACCTGACACACACACACACACACACACACACACAGAACCACCTCAGTGTGTGTGTATTACTGTTTCTCAACACTTCTGTACCTGACACACACACACAGACAGAACCACCTCAGTGTGTGTGTATTACTGTTTCTCAACACTTCTGTACCTGACACACACACACACACACACACACACACACACACACACAGAACCACCTCAGAGTGAGTGTAACTGTTTCTCAACACTACTGTACCTGACACACACACACACACACAGAACCACCTCAGTGTGTGTGTATTACTGTTTCTCAACACTACTGTACCTGACACACACACACACACACACAACCATCTCAGTGTGTATATTACTGTTTCTCAACACTTCTGTACCTGACACACACACACACACACACACACACACACACACACACACACACACACACAGAACCACCTCAGAGTGAGTGTTACTGTTTCTCAACACTACTGTACCTGAGAAACACAAACACACACACACACGTGCACACTGAGAACCACCTCAGCACCTTGGTTGAAGGTAAGTCAGTATACATACTCATTTATATGTATATATATATATATATAATATTATATTATATAAATCACCTGAGCAGAAAGCTGGTTTTATCCAGAACACCTGCTATTTGTCAATAACCATCCAGCTGTTTGTCAACAAGTTTACAAAGCAGACAGATGCGGAATAACATCCTGTCAGTGCACTTATTACAGTTACAGCTGTCTAAACGCGCTACAAGTTATTATTATGGGATGTTGTTGTTATCATTATTATTATTATTATGGGATATATGCTTACGTCAAAACATCGCGTTAGCGCGCTGATGATGGTTAGCTAATGACATGTCGTTGTCACGGTGGCCGGTTTGGCGCACGACGTTTGGAGAATAAAATTAAACCATTAATTATTAACTCATTATAATTACTGCATAAAAAAACACACAACGCAGCATTACGAAACCATTCTGATATGCTAGGTTTCAGAGCTAGCCGCTAAAGCTAGAGAGTTAGCAAGCTAGTGTTACCGAAAGGCCCGAGTTGGTAGCGAGCTCGAAATTTTTCCGCTTAGATACAAAGAAATCCTTCTATATAATAAATTATAGTAAGTCGTAGTTTAGCGACTAGTTATAAAGCTAGCTAGCTAGCTAGGTTAAACGGGTTAAGCCAAACTAGCAGTCACAGGTCGCAGGCTTTTTTTTTTTTTTTTTTTTTTTTTTTTTTTTAGTTAAACAAACCTAGCCGGCTAAATGCGCGCTCTTACCATTGTCCAGCACCGCGCGTTTCTCTATCTTCAGATCACGAACACATGAAAGGAGGACAAAACTACAATTTATTCCCACTTTTCGAATAATTTTCCAATTTGTAAATCCAAAAAAAATCACCCGTCCAACCCAGACTCCCGTGTAACGCAGTCCAATTTTCGCTAACAAAGCTACAACTGCGGTTACATCGAGAAGCAAAATGGCGTCGGATCCCAAATCCATCCAGACACCATTCACAAGTGCACTACATAGGGATAAAATAATACCTTCTGCACTCGAAGGAAGTACACTATGTATCCGAAAGGGACCTATTTAGGACTCAGCCAATGATGTTGCCTTCCAAGTGTGCTCACAGAAATGTGTCCGTCAAAAACGCGGAATTGAGAGGATGACGTTCCGCTTCCCTGCAAAACGATTGCGTATATGAAGGGAAGCTTACTTGCCTGTTAAATCAGGGGTTAAATTTTAATTAAAATGAATTTAATTTTGATAGTATAATCCAGTTTTTCAAAGCACTGTGTTTAAATGTAGATTCAAAACATTTTGTATCTTATTTTATAGTTTTGGTTTGCAGTTAGGTTCAGGTTAGTATGATTTCTTGTTTGTTTTAATTTTTAAATTAGAAAATTAACACCTTTCAACAGATATATTAAGAAGTTTTTAAGCTATAGCTGACTAGAATATCATATCACAACTATCACAACTGTGGCAGCTTATACTAGTCAATCAGTAGTGATTGTCCCCATCATTAAATCATTAAAACAAATAAATAACATATAAATGCTTTAAATCACACTTTGAATCTGGATGTCATTCATTTTCAATAATATATTATAGAATATTCTCCTGATTTACCACAATAAATAAACATAAACATTATGGATATTCTATGTACATGTTTATTTTCTTCATTTTTTATTTCTTCCTCAAAATTGAGGTGTCTGACAGAAGAACAGAACACCTAGATCTTTAAGGACATGCAACAATGTACAAATCAATTTTTTTTAATCTTCATACATATATACAAATATACATCCATATTTGTATATTGTGTATGTAAAAGCAGCAAGACATGACCGCTAGAAATGACTGGAAATAAACTGCATGTAATCCGTATAGCTTAGGGATATCAAATTTAATTTAGCTTTATGCTGAAGGTCAGCAAGGCCACATCAGATTTGAATCTACTGGATTATCAAATGAGAAACAATGCGATATTTGATTGATTTTGCAATGCTTTCATTACTGGACACTCTGCATTCATACAACAGTTAAATAGAATAACATATAAAAGTATGTAAAAAAAAAAATAATATTATTAATTATTAATAATATATAATATTAACATCTTTACATTTATTGTAATGTTGCGTCCGGGAAAAACTTAAAGAAGCAATCCATGAAATTTTTGCAATACAAGTCTATTGAAAAAGAATTTACTTAACAGCAGATGCTGAACATTACATGATTATAAGAAAGATGAAAATAACCTGCGCATCTACAGTCTGTTCTTTATGGTGTTTATCTGCTTCATTTTATAAGGACACAATGCATAAAAACATTAAAGCAACAAAATCTTTTAAAGTGAAATCACTCGATTTAATAATGATCATGCTTGCAAACAAACAAACAAACAAAATCGTCATGATAAACTTTAGCCAAATGGAAACCTACATTCTCTATTCTAGAGCTGTGTGCAAAAGTTTACACACCCTTAGGACAAAATGAAGAAAAGTTACCGGGAGCAGTTTTTAGCAACAAGAGGTTCCTTACAGATAAGGATATTAGGATATTAATACTGAAGAAAAGCAGGATATCAGCTCAAATTTGTGCATCTCTTGTGATTACTGAACATGCTGGCCCCTGTCCACCGCCGAAAGCACCTTTAATGGGCACGTGAGCATCAGAACTGGACCATGGAGCAACGCAAGAAGGTGGCCTGGTCTGATGAGTCACATTTTCTTTTACATCACGTGGATGACTCGGTGTGTGTGCGTTGCTTATATGTGGAAGAGAAGGCACCAGGATGTATTATAGGAAGGAGGCAAGCCGGCAGACACAGAGTGATACTCTGGGCAACGTTCTGCTGGGAAACCTTGGGTCCTGGCATTCATGTGGATGTTACTTTGACACGTACCACCTACCTAAACATTGTTGCCGACCAAGTACAACCCTTCATGGCAACGGTATTCCCTAATGGCAGTGGTCTCTTTCAGCAGGATAATGCGCCCTGCCACACTGCAAAAATTGTTCAGGAATGGTTTGAGGCACAATGTTAGGCAGGTGGTTTTAATGTTATGGCTGATCGGTGTATATTTGGGCATCATTTGCAAAATAGAGGTACATTTTATTTTTTTTCCCTCATTCAACAACCACGGGGGCACAAACATTTGCACTTGCCTGTAGATATGTTGGAAAAATGCTGGTTCTCTTCCAGCCATCACTAGACTACTCTGTAACTTATCAGTAAATTGAAATTCTGACATAACACCATCATAAACTAATTCTTCCCTTTAAGCCAGCAGGATTTATGAAGGTGTGTCTTCAATATTTGATAATCGTATAATTCACCTGCGACTACTTTTCTGATCTGAGCTCGTCTGAATGTCGTGAGGAATTATTTAGCTGCACGTTCTCACTCAACATCAAATCAAATCAGGAATTTGCTGAAGTGCGTCAGAGAACATGCTCATGGTTGTACTGCAGTTCTGTATGCTGTGAAAGCCTGGGAAAGCTCGTGTCTTACTGTAGGACAATGCATTTGAATCAATGATACAAACAAACAAACAAACAAACAAACAATGCTGTACTCAAGTTCTGTATCCTGGGCAAGCCGGTGCAAGGTCATCTTGGCACTGTATCTTACTTTAGAACAACACGAACAAAGAACTAACAAACAATCAAACAGACAAAACAAACAAACAAACAAATAAATAAATTTTAGGCACTGTATCTAACTTTAGAACCACACATATAATTAAAAAAAAAAGTTATTTATCCATTTCTGCATCCTGTGAAAAGTCATTTTGGCACTGTGTCTTACTTTTCACAACAAAAATTAAAAAGAGTAAATAAATAAATAAATACATTTTAAAAAGTAAATATAAATAAATAAATAAATAAATATTAAAAAGTAAAAATAAAGAAAGAAAGAAAGACAGAATGAAAGATAGAAGGACAGACAGAAAGAGCTAAAGAAAGACAGAAAAAAGTCTCCACTTCTGTGTCCTTTGAAAGGTTGTCATTTTGGTGCTGTATATTTTGAACCACACAAAAAACAAACGAGCAAACAAAATCAAACAAAATCAAACAAAAAAACACTTCTGAATCTGTGAAATGACACAGAGTTAAATCCCTCAGGACCGTCAGCAGAACTGAACCAAATCCTTTCCTGTTATATTAATTGCAGGGAATCATCTTGCTTCAGAGAGAATCATTTCTAACGTTCTGTATTAAAGCCCACAGCATTAATGAAGCTGGATGTGGGCCGTTTTTCCATACGAGGGGATGGAATAAATCACATTCACACACACACACATTCACACACACACACACTCAGCAGGGATGAACAACAGAACACAAAGAACTCTAAGAACATAAAGTACACAGAAGCCCCTGGAACAGTGAGGAACGTCATTCATGTCCCATGTTACTGTGCTGTATCACTGAAAACATACTGACATACAATCACACGTCATCATCTGTAACACAGATATCCGTTGTGCTCTTGGGGTTTGTGAAGAAGGCAGTCAGAAGAAGTCCGTCCATCATTCTGATGGATGCTTCCGGTTGCTTCCATTTGTCGGTCCATGGAAAGCAGAGAGATGTTTTTCTCAATGTGAACAGGATGAAGTGAATTTTATATACAGCGTAGTTCCAGGACAGTGTCCTGTCCGTCAGTAAACACACTTCACTTCCTCCTGGAGTCCGTATAATGCCACACACACACACACACACACACACACGCACACACACACACACACTGAGAGTTAATGTTGGTCTCATGATGTGTCTCTGTGTATGTAACTCCCCCTTTCCTCATGCACCAGGGGCTTAAATAAACCACTCCTTCTTGCTCTCGTCGATGGTCTCTGTGAAGGCGGGGTCGTTCACGATGATGGCGGCGTCAGCACAGTCCGCTGACTCCGCCCCCTTTGCTTCGTTGGTGTGGTACGAGCCCTTGTGGCGGAACATGTGGCGCACCAGGAACACCAGCGTGCAGAGGATGGAGAAGATCACGACTGCAATGATGCCTGAACAACAGGTGGGGGAGAGTTCAATGTAGATTCATAATAATAATAATAACAATAATAATAACAATAATAATAATAATGTCATTACGTTTCATTGTGATTATTCTTATCTGTGATAAATCATGATAACAAAATAATAATATTATATAATATTAGTGTATTATGTTATTGATATTACTGAATATAGCAACAACAACAACAATAATAATAATAATAATAATAAATCTTATTATATCTTAAAAATAATCGTATTATATCTCTTTAACTTTATTTATCTATTAGTATTAATAATCATAATAATATTTTGATACATTTAGTAAACTAAATTATTACATCTTTTTAACTACTATTGCTAGTTTTAATAATAATATTAATAATAATAATAATAAAAACTCATTTATTTTCTCTCAATAAATAATAAATCTCTTAATTATTATTCACAATCATAATAATATTTCAATATATTTAGTAAAGTATTACATCTTTTCAAGTATCTATTAATAATAACATAATGATGAATGAAAAATATTGTGATACATTTATTACATCATCTGTAGTAAATTACAGTAAAAACAAAGAGGTATATTATAATTATATCAGTGATAAAAATAGAAATAAATACCTTTAAACCTCATTAACATTATTTTAATTATTATTGGTATTAATAATCATATTATTATTTGGTTATGCTTAGTAAAATAACTTATTAGCTCTTATTACCTAACTACAAAACTAGTAATAAAAAAGTATTAATTTTGTTGATAATTAGTTAAGAAGCGCATTTATTTATTTATTTATTTACTTACTAAATATAACAACAGTTACCATCATTGTAAACATTATATGTTTTGTTTTATGATTATTAGCTCAATAACTTTTAGCTGACTGACTGCTCTGTTGTCCACATGGGGGAGCTTTTAACATTTACGTAGCCTTGTGTTTGTGTGTATCACCACAAGACGACACACACACACACACACACACACACACACACACACACTCACTAATATACACTTATGTATTGGAACACGGGGCATTCTCTAAATCATACTATATTTGCGAGGTGAGAATTTCTATAATAACTGAAACATATTTCATTGAGTGTGATGTAAACCGACTGTTCTTGAAGCCTCACCTCCGATTATCGCCGAGTCGCGGTTCACTCCATCCCGGTTCACTCCCTCGTCATCGAACGGGAACTGGATTCCGGCTAAACAGAGGACGATAAAAGATTTCTAAAACGGTGGTCTTAATTTAATAAGCAGATATATGTGAGTGTATGTATGTATGTAAGTGTGTGTGTGTGTGTGTTAGCTGACATTACAATCAGTGTGTCTTGTGTGAATCGAGTGTGAGTTGAGAGGTCAAGGTTGGCACAGGAGCAGATCTGAGATAAACCGTCTGCTCCTTTCAGCTGCCGTCTCAGCAGGACACACCCTCTACATGCCCAAAACCCAGGAATACCAAATGCACCCCTACACACACACACACACACACTGGTCGTTATTTATGTGCCAGGGCTGCACTAATCCTCTCTATAGCCCAGGGATCACAGATGGCATCTTCACTATAGCTTTCTTTTAATAAAACACCACCCTTAGAGTATCCTCTTGTACTGTACAACCCATATTCTGAGAGGTGGTGCAAAACCTAACTGTAAACTCAGTGAGATATTACTCTGTGTTACTGCCACATTGCATAAAGCAGTTGCATTTCTTTCCTATGACAATATTAAAAATGTTAATATTATGCTGTCACCTAAATCTATTTTTATTACTATTCGGAGTACACCAAGTTTCCAGAGAAAGAAAAAATGTATACATATGTCCTGTATAAAATATACACTCACCAGCCACTTTATTAGAAACCCAATACCCAATCAGCCAATCATGTGGCAGCAAGGCAATACATAAAATCATGCAGATACAGGTCAAGCGCTTCGGTTAACGTTCACATCAAACATTAGAAACCTTAACTGGCTGGTCTGTGTGTTTCAGAGACTAGAAACCGATCTAGTGGGATTTTCATGCACAACAAATCTCTAGAGTTTACACAAAGTGGTGCAGAAAACAAAAAACATCCAGGGAGGACCAGCATTTTGGGTTTGTTGATGAGAGAAGTCAGAAGCCAGACTGGTTCGAGCTGACAGGAAGGATACAGAAACTCAAATAACCAACTCTTTGACTGTCACACTTGCTTCTTATTTTTGCAGCGAAACCCAGCAGCCTTCATTCTGTTGTTTTTCGGAAAAGTGTCTCTTATGTAATCTGCTGCTTTCTTTACTGACATATCAAAATTTTTTCTGTAATATTTAGTTCTGTTCTGGAAAACTAATGTTCGGAAATCTAAAATGTTTTATATATATATATATATATATATATATATATATATATATATATATATATTTGACCATGAATTTTTCATTGAAAAGTCTCTCTGAAGGTCACATTTAAAGGTCACTTGGCTCCTCACAGCACTCTTCAAGTTACAAAACTGTAGGTCTTCTGATAACTTTTGCTCTGTGTTTTATTATCCTGATAACACCCTGCACAATTAAAGAGCTCCAGAGCTCTGAATAAACAGACTATAAATGATGAGAAGGAAAGGATGTACAGAAGGAAAGAGGAAAGGGCTATAGATCTTCAGCCTCAGGAGAACATGTGGTCATGAATCGTCAACAAGGACTAGATCAATAAAGCAGCTAATGATCACACAGCAACGTGAGCCTGAAGGGAAAACTGAGGGAGCAAATCAGTAAAGACCTAAGGAGCAGTGATAATCCCCTCAACATCAAAGGTGAATCCTAAGAAAAAAAAAACACTTCCTCCCTACAATGATCTCCCCAGTCATAACGGCTATATCATCATCATCCTCACTGTCTCACCTGAGTCGGGCTGCCAGGGGTCGAAGGTCACCGACATGGCGGGGATAGTGAGCGGTAAAGCGCCGCAGTTGGACTCCACTAGCACGCCCTGGATGGAGGCGGTGGATGGAGCGCTCGGTCTCAACGCCGCTTTCAGAGGTGCGATGCGGTTGAACTGCACCCTGGAGAGGCAGCCGACGAAGCCTGGAGTGTTATAACGCTCTATGAGCACGCTGTCCACCTGACCGGTTTCTGAAAAAAACACAAAAACAGAGAAGAAGAAATTGTAAGCCACCATGTTTTTCAGTTGTCGTGATTACAGGATGCTGGACATTAACAGTGCTGAGGAAACCAAAACGCTGCATAAAAGCAAATTTAAAAAATCTCAAAATCTACAAAATGCACATTATGAAATGAACGTTTTATAAATCTCCTTAGTTTGATCCACTCACTTCTATCAAGCAATGCAGTGCACAACACAACCGCATTAGCTTTACCATAAGCGACGCTGACTTTAAGTACTGTTATAATAAAGTAATAAAACACTTAGGAGCATGCTGTTATAGGAAAATAATCACTGACAAGGTGGTGTGATGTGGCGTGATGTCAAGTGGAGTTACTGTTACCACCCTGAAGTGTTTTATTCCTGTTAAATCCCAGAAACTTGCCACTGCTAAAGAATTTCAATTAATTAAACAATGACATGTATTTTTTATCCATTTATAGTTACATTTAATATTATGGAACAAGTTAGTTCCTGTTCTCACCCTTTTTTTTTGTATTCCTTGATGTTAATATGACAAAAATAACACTTCCCTGTGTCAAAAAACTTACATTAGAAGATATAATAAATATGTAACACATTTATAATACATAAGGAATAAAACACTTCAGTTATATAACGTGCTGTTATAGGAAACTAATCAATGACGAGGTGGTGTCATGCAGCTCGATACAAAGCGAAGTAACACCTTGAAGTTGATTATTTTCCAATAACAGCACATCCTGAAAGGTTTTATTCTGCTTACACCACAGCAATTTGCCTTACATTTTTTATTTATTAAAGAATGACACTGTACTTTTTATCCATTTATAGTCACATTTAATGTTTTGGAACATCCACGAAACAAGTTAGTCCATATTATCCTGGTACAAAGACTCCTCTTCCTGTCGAGCATCAGTGTATAAGTTGTTACTATAGAAAGAATTAGAATGAGAGCATTAATATAAACTTTGTTGCTAGAACTACTGTCAAAGCTGCAGTTATACAAAATTAATCAACGCCTTCCGACCAATCAGATTTGAGAATCACCACACCAGCGCTGTGGTGTAATGATAAACAGCACAACAGAGTCAGCGTTACCTGAGTGAAAGAGACGTAGGTTCAATTCTCTGGTTTCTCAGAGACACAGCCGTGTTTTCCTTCCAGAAATGAGCCCCTCAGAGCTCAGCCCCTCTGTCTGTCTTCCTCTATCTGTCTATTTATACGTCTGCTCCTTCCTGTCTGTCACGACTCCTTCATCACTGACCTGGCTGATTTTAGTTTTTACACTACAGAGAGTTTCCTGGCTGACTTTCCTGCCGCCTGAAGCCTGTGTGGTACATCTCTGAGCGCTCCTAGTCTCTGCTCGCCTCTGCTCTCTGCATCATGGCTAAGACGTGGAGAGTGGAGTGAGAACAGGAGCTCTCTCTTTCTACAGCGCTTACAGGACGACAGGGGAGCTGACTCACTTCACGTGGAAAATGTGGAAAGTGGATTTCTGAGCTGTTAATTCATGGATGGGTCATGGTCAGTACAATCATACTGAACGTTAAATGACAAGACAGCTAGGACACCCGCTGTTAATGTCTTGTTGTCTTCGCTGCTATCCACCAAAAACACTTGGGGGAGTGCTAGTATAGGAAAATAATTAACAACCGGGTAGTGGATTTACTGCTATCACCCTGAAGTTGAACATTTTCCTATAACAGAACATCCCAAAGAGTTTTATTCCTCGCATACCACAGCAATTTGTCAACCCTAACAGTTATTTTATTAATTAAAGAATGACAAGCTGTATGTTTTGTCCACTTATAGCTACATTTAATGTTGTGGAACGTCCATAAAACAAGTTATTTCCTTACATCACTTACATTATACCCTCACCAGCCTCACTTTTTCCACTCTCTTGAAGTCAGAAAACATAAACATACAGCTTAACATCTTACTTGTGAAGTGTTGTGTAGTGCTGACACTGGAGACTCCTTCCATAAATGTTAAATAAACATCTCTTTACGGAAAACTTCATCACATCAATCAAATAACACACACGTCCCTGTGGACGCTGTTACTACAGAAATGATAACATATTAATACAGACCGAGCGCATTAATATAAACCTGTGATTTCTAGAAAATTATTCACCTTCTGACCAATCAGAATCGAGAATTCAACAGCGCTGAATTCTATACATACTGTACATTATTATAGACCTGTATAGTATATAATTACATATATTATGTCATGTGGAAGACTCTGGCCTCTGTTTTGACTCTGAGCACTGGAACACTTGGGATCAATTCATTAATTGTACGTTTTCGAAAATGAATCGCTCACCAAAGACTTTTCCGAGAAAAATGGTCTTGATCAGGTTGAACTCGGTGTCAGACGCTTCAGGGAGGGAGAAGCTCATGGTGGGGTAATGATCTATCTGTAATCATGGAAAAACACACAAATATAAACACACACACACACACACACACACACACACAGGCTACTGGATAATATATACATTACAATTTACTGTATCATATTATTGTTTATTTTGTTATCATTTGTTTTCCTTTGCTTTACAGCAGGCATGGCCAAACTACAGCCTGCACTCCATTTTTTTTAAAATGAGTATTTTTATAAAGAAAATTGGCATCTGGCCACTGTAAATGAAGTTAAAAGTCTATTTTATTTTATTTTATTTGGTGTTTTTATTTTATGTTCACATAAAAAATAATGTATGTGAAAACAGATCCCCATCCCCTTCTCCTTACAAAATAATTCTGACTTTCATTTCAAAGGCGTACGATAACGTCATCGCGTTTCGGTTAAACACGGCGGCGTCACTGTAACGAAATACAGGAGCGCGGTAATAAAAGTTTTGGCACCCCTGCTTTAAACAGTGTTTACTTGGAAGCACAAAGTGTTAAGAAAGTTAAGCATCAAGTCTTCAGTCATGGACATTCTAGCTTCAATATTAAAAAGGCAAAGAGAAAACGTCTTTATAAATATAAGGCATGTATTGACACTTTCATATTGAACACCAGTGAAGTTTGTTAAACTCCTCACTGTCAATGTTTATTACATAACTGTAACAGGGCTGTAAATTATATAACACTGTCTTCCAGTACAAACACAATCAGGAGACTGGGAACACTGAATAAACCTCGTCTATCATCTGTATTAGCACTAAGCTGAGATTCGTGCCTCACCTGCAGATGAACGAGTCTGTCATGTCGGCTGATGTTGATGCTGTGCGGCTGACCGTTGGCCATGTTGCGGTGATCCAGGCTGATTATGAAAGGCTCCTTTAGGCCACCCAGGTTGTAGCGGATCTGCAGCGTACCTGAGAGAAAAATCATGACACGTGCTGGATTAGTAAAAAAAAAACAAAACAAATTCACACTCAGTGTGAGTAATACAAAATATCATAAGGGACAAAAATTTACAAGAAATTTATAGTACAGAATGTTGGATTTTTCCCGGAAAATAAAAAATTTAAACCACGCAGAAACCAAATAAAACCAGTCAAAATTACATGTCTCCATCCTGATTATCACGTAATTAGTTAGAACCAGCTCAATCTCCATGATGCATCTTCAGGATGGAGTTTTTGGAGACTGAGTCCTTGTGCAGGTCACCATGATCCAATGCAGTAAAGTCTGATCGTCTTTGCTTTCATTTCTGCTCATTATTCTGATCTTCTCACCGTTGTGGCGTAGAACCACTGCCAGATAGTCCTGAGTCCTGGAGCTGATGTAGGCCAGGACGGAGGGGGCGTGAGAGGTGCTGAAGCTGAAGCTGAGCTCCTCCTGCGTCAGGTTTCCCTCCACATTCAGAGCTCCTAATGTGCTCTTCACCACAGGAGACGAGATGCTGCCAGACATGAAGTCATAGCGGACCAGCGTGCCGCTCTCAAAATACCCGCCCACATCTACAGCACACGGGAAGGAAATGAACAAAAAGAAGACAGCGTGAGGAAATCTCCATAAGTTCTTTGGCATCACAGAGCAGAGTAACACCCTAAGAGAAAAGCGCTATCTACCCTCTTCCACATACATGAGCTCACAGACGCCTATGATTGGCTAGCGTCGCTGTGATTGACAGGGGAGAGAGCATTTCATCCCTCCCAGCTCTCGCTCTCCCACGGATGGCTGTGGCATCGTCAGGATTCGATCTTGCAAACACTTCTCTGTTGTATTTCTCCCTAATTTCTGTATTTTTTTTCTCACTAATCACATTTTGACATGACTAAATAAATATATTTTCTTTATTTATATGGTGTATTTCATCTCTAGTACAATTTCATGGTGCTTTATAAAAATATCATAAAATGAAATGAATCAAATGAATAAAAAAAACAACAAAATTTAATTAAAAAAAAAAAGCAAAAATTCACAATATACATAGACAGAATTTTGGAAAAAAAAAAAGCCAAACTTAAAATAAAATTAAAAAATAATTAAGCAAAACTTAAATATTTATCTTTCACACTTACACAGTTTTTTTATTTTTAATTATTTTATATAAAATAAAAAAAACACAGAAATCTTAAAACAGTTAAAATATGCATATGCATATGAGAGATTAGCACTTAGTAAACACTAAGCAAAATATTTTTATGTGCTTAGTGAATAAATGTAATTAATCTCAATAGAAACTGTAATTCTTTTAATATGTATGTAGCTTTTTAAAACTTTGAGCCTAAAATCTCAAAGCACATAGTAAAAATATTGTAACCAAGTGTTATGATGAACCACTTTAAGGAAATATGAAAGTGTTTCCTATCCCTTCACATTTTTAGTTTGTAACAGGGTTACAATATTAAAATATTAGAGAAGTCTCTATTGACCATAAGCAGGTGATTAATGTTGAAAAGTCTAGAGTATATATTTGTAAAATCCTTAAGCATTTGAAAATTATGATTTAATTAAACAAACACAGTGTAAAGCAGTGTATTAAATAGGAAATATATGACACATGTATAGTGTAGTAGATTACACGTGGACTGTATCACATACCGTCAGAGCAGAAGGGTCCGTCGAAGGCCGTGAGGCTGCAGTCACACGTGTAGCCGTTATATTTCTCCACACACTTGCCTCCATTTTGGCAGCGCGCGCCGTAGCTGGGGCAGTGACCCGAACAGCCGGGCTTCACTCCTGGAGTCACCTTGGCTCTCTCCTCCAGATCAAGGGTCACGCCGTTCATCCTGAGCGAGCGGATGCATCCCAGAAATCCCCTCTGCCCTCCTGAGGCGCCTAGAGCGAGAAATCAATACCACTGCTTTGGATTCTGGAGATCAGGAGCCACTCTCGGCTAGTCCATAAATTAGCATAAAAATGAAGTGTGTTTGTGTATCGCTTGTGTGAGTCTATTATCTGGGAGAAAATCTTTATTTAAACAGTGATGGGAGGAAGTTGGAGTAGGAAGCTTCAGCTCTCAAGGTTGAAAAAATGCACTGTGTGAGCAGGTTGGTGTTTTTACCAATGAAGAGCTGACTGAAGAGCTGGAGACGGGTGTGGCCTTGGGGCGGGGCCTGACGCACGTCTCTGTACACTTTGTCCAATCGCAGTACGGCTTCCTTCACGTTGCGTTCGGCCTCCACCCTGTGCCATTGGTTGTTGTTGAGGGGCATCGGTGAGCGTACGCTCAACTCCACCGGCCCGTTGCCCACGTCAAAGGAGAAGGAGACCACGTTAGCAGCTACATGAAAAAAACCCAGATTCAACCTACAGATTTAACCTAAATACAGACGCAAAGATATTTTAAAAATAATTTCTTTGAAAATGCTCCATCTAATTAAAGCCTAATAAAATATGCTGCTGTTTAATAATATTTAATTAAGCTAAACAGATTCTCTAGGTGATATGTGGAAGTATTCTGTAAGCAGAGGTTTGTTTAACATTTATGGAAGGAGTCTTCAGTGTCACAGCTTTGTAACAGTAAATCTTCTGCCATTTTGAGCTTTGTGCTTTCTTAATAACATGACAAGCTGTGTGAGGGAGCGTATATATTTTTACAACAGGACGTTAACAGGAACTAAATTCTTTCGCGGATGTTCTAAAACATTAAGCGTAACTATAAATGGATAAAAAGTACAATGTGCTGTTCTTCAATGAACGCAAATTGTAATTGTTAGAATTTTGCTGGGGTATAAGAGAAATAAAACATGCTGGCATTGGAAAACAAGCAACTTCAGGGTGGTCACATCTTTTACCATCATTTATTAATTTTCTATAATAGCATGCCCCCAAGTGTTTTATTCTTTAAAAAAAAAAAAAAAGTCCTCACTTTTCAGCTCGATGCGAATGAAATCGCTGTTGCCCAGGTTTTCCAGAAAGATGCCGTGCGAGGACGACGTCTTGAAGTAGAAGCTGATATCGGCACTGGACTCGCCTTGAAAAGTGGGGAAATGCAGATACGCTGCTGGGGTGATGAAAGACGCGGCATTCCAGAAGTTTCCTAAGCAATGAGCAGAGGCGTAAATTAGCTACCATTCTTTTTTAATCAAGTCTGAAAGAGCGAGACATAAACCGTAACATCAGCAAGCAAAGATTATGGACGTGTAAGGCACTTGGATGCATCCTGATTTGAATATATTTTTTTCTAAATGCACTTCACGTACGGTCTCCGTGGCAGCGGAGTGGACCCACGGTAAGCTTGGCCTCGGATCCCGAGCGCTGTGTGTCTCCAACAACCACTTGAGTAACAGGGAGATGGTCCTTATACATCAGCACACCTGCGTCCTCACTCCTGAGGCCAAAAATAAAGAATAAAGAAAATAACACACAAATAAATCATACTGACCACCAGAGGGTGATGTGCCATTATGTTATTCCTCACGCCTGGTCTTGTAGGAATTCCAAGGAATTCAATTTATTCTATTCAGTGCCTAATGACATCATACACTAATATATACATACACTAAGCAAATGTGTCCAGCTCACTGAATTTACAGTATAACTGTATTTACTGAGCTACACAGAATTTGTATTAAAATGACTTCTGGTTCAGAGTTATATTTGATATTCAGGGTTGGGCAATGTGACAGAAAATATTATATCACGATACTTGAAGATATTTATGTATATGATACACAATATCGGTCATGATATACAGGCTTGCTTACAAACTGTGCCAGTAAAACAGTAGTCATATGTGTTAAAAACACTGAAAATTTCAAATAATTGATTTTCTCACAAATCAAATTAACACTGAAAATAAAAAAAAAAATAGAAAAGATCTGTATAAAACTTTTCACATTTTAAAGGTTTAAAATTCAGTATATGTTTGCTAACAAACTGTGGCAGTTAAAAAAAACAATAGTGTTGGTTTAAAAAAAAACTCTGAAAAATTAAGTTATACTATATTACTATTAAGGATACCTTTGATTAATGTGTATAAAAGTAAACTATTTAACATTTCAGGAAAAGATCTTTTAAATTTTTACAATTTTTAAAATTCTGTACAAAATGTTAACATTAATCAGATGTGTAAAGCTAAGTTTGTCACTGTTCTTTAAAAATATTTATTACAATATTGGTATTATATCATCATATTGCTCAGCTTCTACTGATATGCATAAGCACTGCTCAGTGTCCATATCACTGTAACACTGTACATTAGTTATCATTATTCCTTATCATTGACCTTTGTTCTATTCCGCATATTAACAGCCTCGGTTGTTAGGTCACGGTGCACAGAGTGAAGTTCTCACGTCTCACCATTGTCTCTGGTCTGCGTCACAGTTGCAGTAGTAGTTTGGGTCGGTGCAGTTGCGCTCGATGCCGCAGGCGCATTTCTGGATTCCCGGCCCTGAGCCGCCCCAGTAGAAGTGTTTCTCGTTCCCGCGGCCGACCCACCACGTGTACGACGGGCCGTCTAACAAAACAACAAAGTGCTCAAACATCACTCATGTACATTATGAACAAATTATACCATTATTATAGCACTGTAGAATTCTCGATTCTGATAGATCAGATTAGAAAGTGTTGATTAATTTTCTATAACAGCAGCTCTGCGAGTAGTGTCAACTATAATTCACATCACAGGTTTATATTAATGTTCTGCTACATTATCGTTTCTATAGTAACAACTTTAGGGCATTATCGTGTTATAACGAGTGTTACAACATTATCATATATAATCATTGATAACGTAAGTTTTCTTTAAGGTAACGTTTATTTAACATTTACAGAAGGAGTCTCCAGTGATAGCTTCACCAGTCACAGGTAAAGCTGTAACTTCATAATGTATTCATTATCATATTTAAATATTTCTAAGTTTTCTGTAAGGAAATGTTTATTTAACGTTTATGGAAGGAGTCTCCAGTGTCAGTGCTTTGTAACATTCACAGGTAAAGGTGTAACTACATAATGTATATATTATCGTATATATTTGTTGCTAAGTTTTATTTAACGATTATGGAAGGAGTCTCCAGTGTCAGCGCTTTGTACCAGTCAGAGGTAAAGCTGTAAATTTAAGGAAGCAATTTAAGGACAGACAGTTTAGAGGTTTCGTGGTAACGTGACAAGCTGTGATTTTTTTGTCTTATTAACTTTAAGAACGAGAAAAGAGAGAGGATGGAATGTAAGTGACAACAGGAACTAACTTGTTTCATGAACGTTCCTCAACATGAAACATAACTATATGCAGATAAAAAGTACAATGCGTTGTTATTTGATTAATTAATAAAAAAAAATATGAGCATTGGGAATATTGCTCTGGTTGCACTGGAGCTCTTCGGGTCTGGGAGTTGACAAGTGAAAGCTCGAGAATGTTGCTGATTAATTCCGGTTTTAGGAGTATCGTTACAACTCCGGAGGGACGGCATGTAACTGCTTCTGGATAAAATTTCATGTCCAGTTTACAGCTGATTGAGTTACAGGACCTGCAGATGTACAAGAAGCCCAACTGCAATAACACACAGAGTACGGCCAAAGTGTGCAGCTAACGTTACAGTTTCAGTGCCCTCATTGTTTCTTCGTGGCAATTTGATTAATGTTTGTGTCACGACATCACCTTCACAAGAACTATAAGTAGGTGAAGGTACCGGTTTTACATACAAATATGAACATTGCATATCTGTCACTCATCATTCATAAAATCACAAAATGTAATAGGTTAGTGCTCAGAGAGTAAAGAATACCCATAATGCACTTTGCCAGTTGTAGGGAATAGGAAGTAGGGCACCATCTCGGACAGTGTGACTTAGAGAGGGTGAAGATCTGCACACACACACACACACACACATACACACACACACACACACACACACATACCTGGGGAGTTGAGGAGGCGTGACATTCGGCACATGTAGGCTACATACTGCTCACAGTGCTCTGCGCTGCTGGTGATGGCGTTTATCTAAAAAAGAACACATTATAGCCTTAGCTATATATTTTTAAAAAAAATTGGCTCCTGTAATATCAGGAGTGTTCCTGAATGAAGAAAGAAAAGCACCTGCTCTGTAGACACATTGTAACTGAGTTTCAGTACAGTTCCCTGTTCGGGAGCAGACGCTGAGTTCACTGCACTCTGAGCTGGCAGATCATTCATCAGCATCATCCACACTTTGTCACCTGAAATGTGAACACACACCCACACCCACACCCACACACACATACACAATAAATACTGTATTGTATTAAATTCTATCATGTGACCTGGGTGTATGTGAAAGAACAATGCTAAACAGTGATCAGATCATGAGAAAAGAAAATGTTTCTTCACCTGTCATGTTGCAGATGACTTTAAAGGGTTCGAGGGGTCCGCTCCCATCCGGATCGATCCAGTACGAGTCTGAGCGTCGACCCAGGTGCTTGTACTCCTCACATGACTGCTCGTAGACCGCTGCACAAAAGCAGAGGTAAGCACAATAGCGTGCACACACACACACACACACACACACATATCTCACACCTGTAATAACTGCTACATCAGTCTATTTCTGTACTACATTAATCAGCTACATTTAAAAGGAACGGAAAGAGAGGACAAAACACACTGGAGGAGTTCAGGTATACTGCACATTTGCAATACTGTTACTCAGAAAGTGTTAGCAAATACATCCTAACACAATACATGCTAATCCTGACACAACAGAACAGATCAGGACAATTACAGGAAGTGTGCATGAGTAAAAGATAAGATGCGCATTTTCACTGTCTTCTCATAGTCACTGCTTGCATGAAAAAATACATATTAAAATAGAAATAGTTATAATGTACAACACTGTCATTTACTACAATGGCCTGCATGATCGTATATAGTAATTAGTCATGATGTATTTGACAGGCGTACATGTGTGGCACGTCGCTCCGGTGTATCCAGTTCCATCGCACGAGCATTTAAACACGTCTCCAGTCTGAGAACACCGGCCTCCGTGCTCACAGGGGTTCGGGACACATCTGCAAGGAGAACAAAGTCGGCTTCTCATTCTACACACATGCTTACAAGCATACGTATCTATGAATTAGCACAGAAGTGCAATATTATTAAGTGCAATATACTAATTATACTTTTATTAAGATTATATTATGGCAGTACTGTAATATATATACAGTATGTTTGGTTATTTCCTTTCATGTCAGTAATACAAGCATAAAAAAACAGTTTTGGGGTAGGAATTGGTCTTATATAGGGAATGATCTTGTTATATAGTTATATATTGTTGCATTGTTGCATGAAAATAATCAACAACAAGGTGGCATGATGTGGCCTGACGCAATGTTAATACCCCGAAGTGGATTATTTTCCTATAACAGCACATCCTGAAGTGTTTTATTCCTTTTATAACACAGCAATTTGCCAGTTTCTAATTTGTTAATAAACATCGCATTATATTTTTTATCCGGTTATGATTACATTTAATGTCGTGGAATATCCATGAGACAAGCTAGTTCCCGTTATCACTTTATATAGCAGCTATAATCCGTCGTTCCCTCACCATCCTCTCTTTTGAAGTTATTAACACAAAAAAAACGCAGCTTTTCACATGACTAAGAAACTGGAAAGCACAAAGTCCTCCATGAGGAAGACTTTCCCACGGGGGAAAACTTCCTGACTGTTACAAAGTGCTGACACTAGAGACTCCTTCTACAAACGTTAATAAAAAATGACTCCTGACAGAAAGTTTCACGATATCAATGATTGCCTTTGTTAAATAAAAGCAAGCTTATATGCGCTGCTAATTGCTTTATAGATCTTAAAAATGTTTATAATGTTAAATATCACTTTAAACGATACGTTTCATTATTTTTACGCTGTTAGCATGGCGGCATCTCATCGAGTGGTATATATGTTTGGGTTATTGTGGTAAAATGATGTTTTTTCCCTGCCTGCTAACGTTTTCTTGTTAGCAAATTTGGCAAATCTGCAAACTGTACTTTTCATGGAGACATTGACTCAAATGACTAAACGTTACTCCATCATTTAAGATGTCAATCTGTCCAATTACTGTCATTTACACAAAATTACAAAATTACACAAATATATACATCGTTTATATCGTTCCACTCTTATATGCTAGATCATTCGAGCTAGATATTCAGAGCAGAGCTTCATTTCCCACATGAAACTAATAAGATATAAGTAATAACTGTTCTACATCAAAGAATCCAATTTTTTCGGTGTATAATTTCTGACAAGCTGTCACGGGCACTTAAACGCTGCCGTGTTCAAACAGCCCGTAGCTCTGTAGCTGTCGTGATGATGAATGAGTATGCAGGTGTATACACGGGATCAGTATGGCCCATATTCTGCCCCATATGCCGGGCCCAGTTCCCTGCTGAGATGCACTCTGGGAATTATAACTCCAAACTCCTGCACAGTAAAGGCAGTTTCAGATCAACAGGCTGTTCTTGTCTGATCCCGAGCATCCCGAGGCAGTCGGGCTGAACAAACAGGGACGTGTTAGTAAAAGGAAGAGGGCTTTGAAGACGAGCTCCCGCTGAGCCGGATCAGCGAGATGAGAAGGACAGGCGGTTTGGCTTTGCTGCTATGAACGCTCTTAAATAAAAAATCAGAAGGCCGCAAACTTCCACTAGTTATGTAAATCACTGTTCTGGGATTTACATAGAAATCAGCGCTAATGGAATTCAACAGAAATATATAAAAGACAATAGATAATAAGAAAAAAGGTAGTACAATGCTTCACGTCCATCTTATTCTGAGGTAACATGCAAGGACTTAGCGTAAGAGTAAAACTATGTACGGCTTAAAACTAGCATTACGCAACAGTTAGATCCACTAACTGACTGGACTTTTTTTTTTTTTTCAGAATTCCTGTATCGTTTTTGTATCGTTGTTGCGTTTATATGTTTTAATGATTACTCGCTACAGTACTCAAAAAACATTACACAACTGTTACACAATCTCCAATAATTAATAAGATTATAAGACAGTGGTTTCAAACCTAGGGGTCGTGACCCCATGTGAGGTGTCGATTTACAAATGGGGCTTTGAGACTCACAAAGTCCGTTTTTGTTTTATTAATTTATTTTATAAAGCAATATTCTCTCTAATTATGGATTTTGAAATGCACACGTTTAAATACCTGTATAGAGTAAGTGCTATTTTATTCTTTTTTGGCTTTCCTGACACACTGCACTAGCATAAGAGTTCAGCAATAAAAACAGTGGAACAGGAGACATTTAAGCACAAAAATATGCCAAAGCACACGATATGCTGAATATGAATTTACAAGCATGATGGTAAATAATGTGGAGAAACCAAAATACCTCATTCCTCAAATGTTACAGTAGTCCTAAATTAGAAATATGGAATAGAAATACATATGGAATATGTAGAGTGGAATATGTAGAGTGGTCAAGCCTTGCGGGCGCAGAAAATTCATGACGTCCATTGGGGGTCGTTTGGCTAAAAAGTTTGGGAACCCCTGTTATCAGATAGGATTAACACCTTCTTAATCTTAATAGCAAAAACAGAGAGTATATATATATATATACATTTTATACCCCAGTGCTGTTGAATTCTCGATTCTGATTGGTCAGAAGGTGCTGATTATTTTTCTAGAACAGCAGCTCTGACAATAGTGCCAGCTGCAAAGACAAAGCTCTCGTTCCACACAGGGACTTGTACGATGGACGCTCAAGAAATTTTAGCCTAATTAACATATTTTTAAAAATGACTGAGAGCTGTTACAATGTAAGTAATAACAGAAACTAATTTTCTTCATGGACATTCCACAACATTCTATGAAATGTAGCTATAAAGGGATAAAAATTGCAATGTCATTGTTAAATGAATAAAAAAAAGTAATTCTTCATAAATTGCTGTAGTATAAACTGAATAAAACACAGTTTGGTTAAGGAAAGTAACAACTCCAAGGTGGCACAGAGCATCATATCATATCGTTGTTGATTATTTTCCTTTAAAGGCGTGTCAATTCATGTTTTATACATAAACAGCACTCATACTCATATCCAGTTATTTCCTGAATCACCAAACAAATAATCATGATAATTTTGGCATTAAGGTGTTTTTGCATATTTATGTCTTTGAATACTATCTCAAGCTAAATGCTCCTTTTGCATTACAAGAAATACAAAATAAAACCGTGAATGTTTCCACACTCTTACACAACTTAATCATATTACATTGTTTCCCATCAACCTGGTTTGAGATAATAAGCCTTAGGGTTTGGGAACGTAAAAAAAAGATGTATGTATGTATGTAAGTGGTTATCATACCTGTCGATGATGGCACACATGTCCAGGCTGACATTCTCAAAACTTCCCATCATGCCCTGCTCTACAGCCTGCAGGTCCACCAGCTGCTCGTCCACGTGGATGAGCTGCATGCAGCCGTGGAAGGAGCGCTGAGATGGCGAGAGGTCTGTCCGTGGAAAATAGCCTGCGTATGGAGACCAGAGCTCGGATTTAAGCCCAATTTAGATCTCCACTACAGAAATCATGCAAAAGACCTAAACTTGACACTCTGAGTTTGGATAAATAGTGACAATAGTGCTAATAGACAATAGGCAATAATACTCAACAACTCAAAGTCACTTTACAGAGTCAAAGTTACGAATTACCAAAACAAATCATCATCAGAAACTTCTTATACAAAGAAAGATCGCAGGTTTGAATCCTGATAATGCCACAGCTCTCTGTGGCCGGGAGCAAATTTGGTCGTATTCTCTGGGTAGGAGGTGTGGCAATACTCCCTCTTCCTGTCAATCACAGTGACACCAGCCAATCACAGGCATCCATGAACTCATGTATGTGGAAGAGCACAAAATGAATGCCTTGATATTAAAGCTTTGTGATCGATTAGAAGAACATCTGTTTGCATCCAATGTAATGCAATCCAAATCAGTGCTTAGTAGTGGACCAGTTTTTAAAAAAATCTGTAAAAGCAGATGGTTATGTAAAACAAAATGACCTCCAAAGTAGTAATCTCCCACTGTGCGGATCTGGATGGGGAGCGTGGCTCTGACGGATGACGTCTCATCACCGTTGATGGTGAGCATAGCGAAGCTCTCTAGCGCCAGGAAATGAACACTGTGCCACTGGCCGTCATTGAGGCCTGAACCTGGGCAAGAAAGAAATTCTTCAGATTGAATACCAAGAACAATAATTATCCATCATGTCATTTCAGCTCTGTAGCATTGATATATTGGAGGAACAGTTTAGCCAAAAATGTATACAACTGTTCTCTTTTCCCAAAATGGAGTCAATACGACGATGTCTGGTGTCTGAATTTAGATTTTTTAGTAATAAGAGAGAGAAATTAAAGCTGTGGTTTATTCATTTTCGATAATTGCATTATCCTGGTTGGGGTTGTGGTGGGAAAACTGTGAGCGAGGCAGGAATATGTACACATATTAGCACCTAGCGTACCCCTTCTCTACTTCTAAATTACTTTATAGCAGTATTGGCTTTATAACAGTTAATATACAGACACAGTACTTGGTTTAAACCTATAACACTGACCATACTAATCACTGGTTTGAGAAGGTAATCATCAACGTCACAGTTATCACTGATATAACTAACATTAGCTGGCTAGCTTGCTGTCCGCTGCTGTTGTTGTGCTGTGCCACCCGGGCCTGTAACTGTAAAAGTGCAGTTAAAGTAGCTTTTTATGAGCTTTACGTGCTTTGACAGAGCAAACAAAAGACATGCTTTTGTAGAGGCGTTCATGTTTTTTTTTCCACTTTGCACGTTGAACAAGAAATGATATTATTATAACTTGCAAATTACCACTTACAAGGCACCATGAATGCAGTAATCGAATCTCCACACAGACAGTAACCCTGAGCTCAGGAACGAATCAAGAACCCTGGAGCAGTGACACATCAATGCTGCACCAACGCTGCCTTAGCTACTAATTCACACTAGTTCAGCTGAATACTAATTGGATATAAACCATTTATATATCAGTATACTGTATATCAGTATGTTTTAAAAAGTATTAATTTGGGATAATCACATTGTATAAATCACATCATACAGTTACAGCTAAAATCAGATTCTGGTACATTGTGACCCCAAACTATGTGGCGAGGAAGAAAGTGATTCTGTTTCCAGATGGAGATACAACTGTTTTTAGCTCCAGGGCAAAACTAAAGAAGCAAACTTTGGCCACCAAACACGTCTTGGCTGATGTGAGGAACTTCATCATACATACATAAGCTGATTATGCAGTCATTTAAGAGTGCATAAGTAAGCGACTGTAGGTAGAACACAACCAAAATCAGTCTTATTAGCATTTATAAAATCCTGTGGGGATTCAGGAGAAGATTTTATGACAGTCTGATGCATATTTTAAGCAGCAACCTGAATTTCAGCTGTGTGTTACTCAGTGGCAGTGCAAAGAGAAAAAAAAAGCCCTGTAGAGCATCACAGGAACATCTGTTACCTGAGGAGATGTCAACCCGTGTGTTCTTTCCCTGTGAGATGTAGATGTGCACCACCACTTTGCCCTCCACCAAGCTGATCTCGACTCCCCCGGGCATTAGAGGAGTGAACATCAGGAGGCCGCTGGGGCTCCACGTGCGGAAGTGCAGGGTCACCGCCACGGTGTCTCCGTCGCTGCGGCCCGGCAGCTGCAGAGTGCTGCTGGAGTTAAAGAAGGCTGGGAACGTCGGCAAGGCTCCGCACGTGTACGTCAGGTTACGCTGGGAAACAGCATACAGGAAGTTTTACACTGAAAGAAATCTTTCACACACAATTCAAATGGGGCTCTATTGGGTCATTGTGTTGTCGGATGACATGGACTATAAGACAGAATTGTGTTTGTCCTCTAGTCAGTGTTTAAAAAATTGCAGTATGCCTATTACTGTTATTACAGTAGGTGTGATACTCCAGTAGTTACTGTAGTTTGCCTGTTAGTGTTTTATGAATGGCAGTTATGTAGAGTCATTTATACCACAGCAACATTAAATTCTCAAATCTGATTACTCAGAAGGTGTTGATTCATTTTCTATAACAGCAGCTTTGACAGTCATCCTCGTTACAAGCCAAATTACAGGTTTATATTAATTCACTCTTTCTAAAAAGTTATTGTTTCTATAGTAACAGCTAACACCGGGACTTCTATGTTGGACAATGATATTAAATGAATTACAAAGTGTTTTGTTATTTAACAAAAAAGGAAAATCATCAGTATAATGAAGTTTATAAGGAGTGGTTTATTTAACATTTATGGAAGGAGTCTCCAGTGTCAGTGTTTTGTAACGGTCAATTATTTTTCCGCCAAAGGAAAATCTTCAGGACAGAGGAATTTGTGCTTTGCTGTTTCTCCGTAACATGACAAGTTGCCTTTTTTTGCCTTATTAACTTAAAGACAAATTCAAAAATTTCCCCCAACAAAAAAGTACATCTATCTATCTATCTATCTATCTATATAAAGAGAGAGAAAAAAACAAAGCTGGTGAGGAAATGACTGTTTATAGCTGCTATAACATAAGTGAGAACAGGAACTTCTTCAGTGGAAGTTCCACAACTATAAACAGATTAAAAAAAACATAATGCCATTTTTACTTAATTACAAAAAGTGTTTGTTGGCATATTGCTGTGGTATAAGAGGAATGAGACGTTGCAAAGGGCTGTTATAGGAAAATAATCAAATTTGAGGTGGTAACAGTACACATCATTGATTATTTTCCAAAGTGTTTAGTTCCCCTACAAAGCTACTAACTTGAATAAAATTAGTGTTACTATAACTGTCTTGATCAAACAAATAAAAACCTCTTATGACGTAAATGACAAGTTTCAGCATTAAACAGTAAACACCAGTACTTCTACAGCAACACTAAAGTGGCAAAAAATACACTAAACTATAAACTAAATTATACCAAAGATCTAGTTGGAATTATTTACATTACGTAACATAAAAATATGTTTTGTACATACACAACACACAAAAAAGCGACATACGGTATATAAGACAAAATGTATGGGGTGTGTCTTATATTCCAGAGGAAATGATTTTGCGGAGAATCTGGGAAACAATTTGGTTTCATAACTGTAAGAATTCGGAAAGAAGAATTTACATGCATTGTAGTTACCCTAGAGTCCAACTCATTAGTTGACTGCTTTCACTAATGAGTTGTTCGCTACAAAACAGCTGTCTACTTGGTGTCTACTGGGGAACCAAACACCACACACACATAATACACTGTAGGGGAAGGTTCAAGGACAGTGGAAAGTAAAGTCACACTTACATGTTTTTGGTTAAAAAACAAAAGTCTCCAAGCTTATTGCACTGCAAATGGTTGTACATAGCACAGACGACAAATGAAAATGGTTTAAAAGCATTACAGAGACACTACAAGTTCGAAAGGATTAGTGCAGCAAGAAACAACAAAAATAGGAAAATATAAGGTGTAGCTCAATCCTTTTAGGTGAGTAAGCTTAAAAGCTTTGACAATCTGCATAATTAAAGCACCAGATTCAAGTTTAGAACTTCACTAACGCAGATTTTGCTAGGTTTTTGTTATGACATGACGAGCTAAGGCTTTCTGATGTTTTCTCGAATGCAGCGTGTTTCTAAATAGCTAACTAAATGATGACATGTTCCCATGCTAGGCACTGACCCGTTCTCTTTCACGTTGCTTAGTGAAGCAAACATGTGGACTAATGTTCCTGCTAACTGAGCATCTGGACCCAGCATGAGCCTCGCCAAGTGAGATGGTCCAGAACCGCCACTGACTCGGCTGCTAAAAAAAGAGCCATTCAAAATAAAGCCTTACAAAGCTGGACGTGTCGACTCTTTTCCGGCGTGCGAGGTTGGTGATGTTGTCCCCGTTGTAGTGGATGTCCTCCATGCAGCCGATGAAGTTCTGCGGAGCTCCTGAACTGGGCTTGGCTGATACAGGCATTCCTCCAAAACTGATCTGAGAACAGCATATGCACATCTCGTTATTACGAGAAAACAGACCGCTTAGACATTACTTTATTCTGAGCTGATCAACGTGAATAACATGAGAAACGTCATGGTTACAAATGAGTACCATGTGACTAATTCTGTCCAATGTGGCACTCGTCAGGACCTATCAGTTGGTAAACATGAAGGATACGTTGCAAAAACAAATGTATCTCATAATGACAAGATCCTTTCTTGCACTGACAAAATGCTTTCCTTGTAATAATGAGATGCTTTTCTAATAATAACAAGAGGTTATCTAATACGTTAAATAATAACAAGATGTTTTCATGTAATAATAAGATGCTTTTCTTGTAGCATTGAGAAGTTTTTAATTAATAACGAGATGCTTTTCTAATATAAATGATATACATATCTCATAATAACAAGATACTTTCTCATAATAACAAGATGTATTCTAATAGTAATGAAGTACATTTCTCATAATAGCAAGATGCTTTTCTTGTAATAGCAAGGTGCATTATAATAATAGAGATGCTTTTCTCATAATAACAAGATACTTTTTCTTATAACAAGTTTTACAATAGTAATGAGGTATAGATCTCATAATAACGAGATGCTTTCTTGTAATAACATGATGCTTTTCTTGTAGCAGCAAGATATTTTCTAATAGTAATGAGATAAATATCTCATAAAAACAATTTTTTTTTGTAATAAGATGTTTTCTAATAGTAATGAGATAAATATCTCATAATAATGAGATGTTTTCTTGTAACAAGATGTTTTCTAATAGGAATGAGATAAATATAAAAACAAGATGTTTTCTTGTAATAAGATGTTTTCTAATAGTAATGAGATATATGTCTCACAATAACAAGATGTTTTCTTGTAATAACAAGATGCTTTTCTTGTAACAATGAGATATTTTCTAATAGTAATGAGTTACATATCTAATAATAATAATAATGTGTTTTCTTGTAGTATTTTTTTCTTGCATGGCATGGAATTTCCAAATACATAATGTATTCATTCTTTCAAAAAGCTCCATAGTACAGCGGATTGTGATGAGGAAGCTGGATAAATGTCTGGAGAGTGTATGCAGGCTGTAAGAGCCCTGTCAAAGCTATAAAACAAGCACTGCTCCAGAGAGTGAAGTGTTTTAGCCTGTCAGTCACCACTAATAGGCCCTAGTGAACAATTTTATAGTTGTTGCAATAAGGAACCTCCTTTCGTGTCAGGGTAATAATTAAAGAGGACGCTCTGAGCAAGCCGGAGAGATAAAATCGGGGTGAAAACAAGTGAGAGAGAAAAGGCTGTATTATTACATTTCTGTATTATCAGGGTTACATTCAAATATTCAGGCCCTAGCCGCTGCTTGACGTGACTCATGGGACACGCAGAGGGGCTGCTGAGAGATAGCTGGAGGCTAATTTAAAAATCTGTCCAAAGCTTGCGCCTTCGCCTCTCATAAATGAATAATGATCCCAGAAGTCCCCTCAGAAGTACATATAATGATGAAATATCACCTCAGGATTACAAGATGTAGCACTGCTTGGATAATAATTTAAGGAGTCACATATATGCACCAAAGCAACAAAGGGAGTGAGCTCAATTCCTGACCTCGTAGTCTAGGTCGAGATGGTCAAACTCGCCGTTGGTTCGGAAACTCTGCGTGTGCTCGTCCAGGGTGAAGTTCACGCTGCGGCGGTATCTTTCAACCCGCACGGCGTGCCACTGGTCATCATCCAGAAGGCTGCCGCTGGACACTGAGGTGTGACCCTGGATGGAGCCATACTGATTGCTACCTGGAGTGGACAGGCATCAGAGGAAAATGCTGAGCATCTCAGATTCATCAAAAATAGATGGACACAATATTCAGAGCAAACAAACGGAAATGAAAAAACAAAACAAAACAAGTCTGAAACTCAGAAATCATGTCAGGAACTAAACATGGTTATTAGTTCATGTACATGGCTTGAGGATTCAAAGCAGTCTAATTTATTCAGAGAGGATTTTTGGTTAAGGAACACTTTCCAGAAGCACTAACAACATTTAAAGGGTCACTTCATAGGTCACACAGCCACTGTGGCCAGTTGTTTACCAATGAGCATATTCACTAGCCAGATAGCATATTCACTAGCCAGTTAGCATATTCACTAGCCAGATAGCATATTCACTAGCCAGATAGCACATTCACTAGCTAGTTGTTTTTTTTTAATTTTTAATTTTTTTTTTATTTAGCACTTCACTGGACAGCTTGGTGCTTTCACTAGCCAAATATTTTCCGGTTAGCATATGCCAGTTAGTATACTAGCCAGCTTGAAAATTCACTAACTAGTTTTTTACACATACCATTTTCATTAGCTAGCTGTTTTACAGTTAGCATATTCACTAGATAGTTGTTTTACAGTTAGCATATTCATTAGCTAGTTGTTTTACACTTAGCATATTAACTAGCTAGTTGTTTTACACTTAGCATATTCATTAGATAGTTGTTTTACAGTTAACATATTCACTAGCTAGTTGTTTTACAGTCAGGATGTTCACTAGCTAGTTGTTTTACACTTAGCATATTCACTAGCTAGTTGTTTTACAGTTAACATATTCATTAGATAGTTGTTTTCCAGTTAGCATATTCACTAGCTAGTTGTTTTATAGTTAGCATATTCATTAGATAGTTGTTCTACAGTTAGCATATTCATTAGATAGTTGTTTTACACTCAGCATATTCACTAGCTAGACCTACTCCTGTTAGAATATTCACTATATAGCTGTAATTCTCCACTAAGGAGCTCAGGGAACAATTTCCTAATTATGAAGTTATTATGCTATTATGTTGAAACTGAAAAAGTCCTTTTAAAATAAAAACTACTTCAGAATAAAAAATTATAATATATCTGTAACACTTTCTTTGAAGCCCACATTTATTATAACTGTGTTTATGATTCTGTGTAAAGATATTATAAACCCTAACAATGCCTCATAAAGCTCTTATAAATATGCTATAAGTAATTCCTTTACAACTCATAACCATGTAGCACAAGAGTCTCTATTCATTATAATACCATGTGGTGGACTACTACAATTATTAAGCAACTGTTATATAGTGTTTATTAACACTTATAAAAGCCTTATTTATAAGTATTACTATATGATTAATATGCAGCAATGAAAAGCTTGCCTGCATAAATTTGCCCTCTAGTGCCAACATTTTACCCACATTTGGCTGGTGGGCGGGTGTTAATTTCCAGCCCTGCTTGTACTAAATTAACGCTACAGAGACAGCCAGTTCGCTTTGATTCACAGTTAGCTTGGCATGTCAGGGTGAAGTATCTGTTTAAGTACACTTTACCCAGATTGATCTGTAGCAGCAGTTTGGCCCTGCGTAGCTCCAGAGTGAGGTAATCACCCTGCTGTCCCTCTCCGTGGAGCAGAAGCCCGTCTCCTTTACTGGTCTTAAACCTCAACGAGATAACGTCCTTCAGGATCTTCATCTTCTTCTGTCGGAAACGGTAGGAGATTACTCCCTGTCCGTCGAAACTGATCACATCGGCCCCTTAAACCACATTGACAAAGAAGAGAAATTACAAAAGTATACAGAAAAGTCTTCATGGTTGAATTATCACCTGAAACATTAAATTATGACCTTTTTGTTGACATTCAAATTGTTGACATTTTTTGGAATAAATGAATAAATAAATAAAATAAAATAAATAAATAAAATCACGCAACTACCATCCAAGGAATGTGATGGCAATCACATTTCCTCTGAGACACGTGAAACCAACTACCCACAGCTTTTGCGTTACAGGGCAGTATAACACACTCGGAGTGAAGTGCTATCTACCCTCTTCCACATACACGAGCTCACAGGTGCCCATGATTGACTAGTGTGACAGGGTGATTAACAGAGGAAAGAGAGTATACATTCCTCCGACCCAGACAGCATGGCAAATTTTGCTCTCTAGACTGTCGCATCGTTAGCACTCAAACTCGCAATCTCCTGACGATGTTCTACCCTTCAGGAGCCCATGACTTACAACTCATTGTTCGCTACAATGCTTGGTGAGAGGACATCTATTAAATACTGTAAGCCAAATATCTCCTCCATGTCGTGTTCTAAGCAACACCTCAAACATTGTCCAATGTCTTGAAGCAAAACAAAAAAGGCATTCTAAAAAGAAAAATGAAGAAACATAGATCTAATTAAGTTGAGTCCACAACCAAAAGTTTTCATTTCATCTGTTCTAAAAATTCCAAAAATATATATTACTCACCTGATATGTATCATCTACTTAAAATCAGTTTTTACTTGATCGAAATAAAGCCATTTTTCTCCATTAAGCAGATTTCTTTCAAGATGTTGCATCACCAGTAATCATAAACCCAGACAAACTCCTGTCACTAGAATGAGATCATTTGTACAGTTTCAGAGTAAAAGTAATGAGCCTCATTTAAAACTCATTTAAGATACATTATTTGGACCCTAAGAGCCTTGTTGTACATTTGAGGGTTGTGTTGTTTATCATCCCATCTAGTCAACTGGCACTGCATGAAGTATGAAAAAGGTCAGTACTTTTTCAATAATTCATTATAGAAAACAATTCAATACTCCAGCTGTCGACAAAAGTCTTTACTTGGGGTATAACACAATAGTACTATGTGTATCTGTATTTGTTTAGTGCTTCCAATTTTGTTATATGCATCGGATTGATCTAAACTAATAGAAAATAAAAGAAAAGTCAGTTTACAACAATAAGGAACATAAATCTTAGCACATGAATGGGGTTATGGACGTTACTGTAGCCATCCGTGACATAGAGTGAAAAACTGGCAGTACTGTCTGGGTGGGAGGGATGGCATTACTGTCTGTCCCCTGTCAATCACAGTGACACTAGCCAATCGTGGGTGTCTGTGAGCTCATGTATGCAGAAGATGGTAGATATAGCGCTCTCCTCTGAGTGTGTTATGCTGGCCCGTGACACAGCAGATTGAAAAGATTCGCATTGGTTGGCTTCACGTGTCTCAGAGGAAGCATGTGCTAGGTTGATAGCTGTCATGTGATGAAGATGAGAATTTTTAAATAACCAAATTGTGGAGAAAACTGGGAAAAAAATTTAAATGTAACTGTAACGTAACACCTAAACCCTGGTATATACGTTACAGTTCTGGTGTCCCGGGTGAGGAGGCCCATAAATCCCTGGCTATCTGACTTCATTTATTTATCTTATAACATATTTCAACCCATTAACTTCCACAACTTCTATTTATGTGCTGAGAATTAAACTGCCTTTTCTACTAGTTTCTCTGCAGTAAATAATAATTCTCTTCAATAATTACTGAAAAAAAAAACGAATAGCTAAATACTAGCTAAAAAATCAAGAGTTTGAAATGATGAAATAAAAACAATCCTTTAAAATGGACCTGAATTTTTGTATATAAAATGCCAAAGAGCATGTGTTTCCGGCTTGTGATTGCAGCACACACTCACAGTATGCGCAGCCGTAGACCTCCACCCTCAGCCCAACTCGCCCTTCTGCACTCCATTCCAAGGGAATAAAGCGCAGATATCGGGCCACGATGGTGTACTGCAGCTCGTGACGCACCACTCTCTCCGAGTTCCAGTTACCTGAAAATGTCTGTGAGATAAGTGAAGAGACCCATCAGACCCAAACACAACCTCCTGTTATTGCTTTACTGTCTAAACACATCAATCAGGCGACGCCTCAATGCACCCGGCTTGCGACCACAATCCTCCATTCTAATTTACTTCGGTTCATTAGCTGTGAGCAATTTTTTTAAATTTTATTTATTATCTCATAATATACAGAGTGAGTGATGAGTGCAATAATGCTGAACTCCGCTCCTGGACCCTGAGGAGAATCAATTATTTAGTGTAATTAGCAATAAAGGAAGATGGAAAAAAAGGTAGGAAAGTAAAGAAAATATAAAAATGAGGAATGGCTGGAGTGTGTTTATTATAATAATAGATTTTGTCTGTCATAATAATGGTGATATTATACAGTAGAGTCATAAGAACTGTTTCTATTTCATTAGTTATCGAAAACTAGTACAAAATTCTAGGTCGTACCTATTACAGTTTAAGCAGTCCTTAAAATTCTAGGATGTTCAGATAAAGTAATTAAACTCTGAATATCCTACTCAGTTTTTCAAAAAATTATTTAGTCAAATGGTAACACTGATAAAAGCACCTGATACTGTGTTAATTATGTACAAAATAAAATACCATCTCATTAAATATATAAATATATATCATATATTATTGCATATTATATTATATAATAGATTCATTCATCCACTTTCTGTACCGCTTGTCCTTCACAGGGTCACGGGGGAGTCTGGAGTCTATCCCAGGGAACTCGGGGCACAAGGCGGGGGACACCCTGGACAGGGTGCGAACCCATACACAGGGCACAATCGCACACACATCGCACACACCACGGACAATTTGGAAATGTCAATTAGCCTACAACGCATGTGTTTGGACTTGGACTGGGGGAGGAAACCGGAGTACCTGGAGGAAACCCCTGAAGCACGGGGAGAACATGCAAACTCCACGCACACAGGGCGGAGGTGGGAATTGAACCCACAGCCCTGGAGGTGCGAGGCAAACGTGCTAACCACTAAGCCATATAATAAAATTTTATTATATTGTTCATATAGTACAACTACAAACAATGGGATAATACAAATAAATAAATAAATAAACAAACAAACAAACAAAAGATATTACAGTGTGAATTGAATCCCAACTATGTACCATGACAGTGTTCTTTTATAATTATATTTCACTAAGTAATGATTAAAAAAAATACGGGCACCTTCGGCTGTAGGACTAGCGTCCAGTCTCAAGACGTTTTCTGCAATCTCACAAATGAAGCCAACTAGCTGAACTAAAGGCTGGGTCTCGAAAAGCATTTGATGGTTTTCGGCCTCGATCTTGACTCGGTCTTGCTTTCATTTGGACTTGATCTTTACGTGACCTCTACCCGCTTAAGACTCATTCTTGACACAATCTTGGCTAGTCCTGTTCTTGTACTCGTCTAGGACCTATCAATGGTTACTACAGCCATACCATTGAAGATACCACCAGTGAAAGTATTTGTAGCTTATTAGTACTTTTCAGATAGCAAGCAGCGTATAATCCCTTCGCAATACATCTCTGGATACTGCGTAAAGATATTAACCCATATGTTGCCGTCCTGCCTGTAAGGCTTCCAGTTAGTTGCTGTGTCACTGTAGAGCAGTCGGTACTGTTTAGTCCAGTCAGTACTGCTGTATCGACCCTGCGTTGCGATGGCTGTGATCTGCTTCCTGCCCCGGAGGTCCACCTGCAGCCATCGATACCTGTCAGAGTCCAGTGGAGACCAACCTCCATTCCCTTACAGAGAGAAAGAAGAAATCGGGATACTACTGTGAACATGAGAACATTCCCCTCTGTATACTTAACTATGGGTTAAAGTACGGTGTAATATAGTATGATACAGTACTCATTTAGCAAAAAAAAAACAAAAACGTAATTTTATGTATGCTCTGAGTACATGAAGTTAGTTGATACTGCATCAGTTAACACATTCCTTTATACATTATTTATCATTCCTAGGGTATTAAAATAGGCCAGGAAATTACTAAAATGCTCTAGGTACATCTCTACACCTTTATTATCATTAAAAAACATGACAGGCTCTATGAAATATGCATAATATGCAAATTGAAAACACCTCCTCCTCCTCCTCCTACACTGTATTATGCTACGCTGTAGCATCTGAACAAGAGACATGTCTTCATTGTTGATGTATCAAAGCAGTAAGTTAGCACTGGTAACCTCAGCACCGTTGAATTCTCAATACTGATTGGTCAAAAGGTGTTGACTAATTTTCTCTAACAGGAACTCTGACATTAAATGTAACTATAAATGGATAAACATATGACACACCATTATTTAATATATTAAAATCTCTAGTGTTGGAAAATTGTTGTGATATAAGAGGAATAAAACACTCCAGGATGTGCTGTTAAAGGAAAAGAATCAACTTCGGTATGGTAACAGTTACCTGGACCACATCACACCACCTCGCTGTTGATTGTTTTCCTATACACATGTGATCCTATACGCATCACATCCTGTCGTGTTTTATTCCTTATTCAGCACATATATAATCTAGTATAGCTTCTTAGCTGCTATGACGCTGGCTGAATCAGATGTTTTTAATGGAAGTCTTGGCAAAATACTTGGAAAAATGTGAATTTAATGCTGTGTAAACAAATTTGACCTTTAATCTTTAGGATCAAAAATCACCAACCAAGAAAAAATTATCATTTAAAAATCATGAATTCAGGCGGTAGGGTTTTAAATAAATAACTACTCAAATAAATCAAAATATCACTGAGAAAGATTGCTCCTCATCTGAGAAGTTTATCAAATTGTGCTTTTTTCACTGATAAGATGAAAACAACTGGTTACAGATTTAGATGTGTTAACATGTTTCATAACACCATCGTTCAAAATTGTTGATTCAAAGCTATAAATAATATCCAGTTTGGTGTTCTGAAATCTCTAAAACAAAATGAATCACCTTTGCTGTGTCCTCTTGCTGTCTATAGTGTGAATAAGTGCTATCATCTCTCTGCATCATGTCCCATCTAGCATCAAACTGTGAGTAATACCCTTCTCTAAATGTCATCCACTGAAGGTGCTAGGACAGCAGTTGTGCATTCAGGACACAGCTCTAGACACAGTGCTGATCTGAGATCAGCTCTTCTTTTCACGTTCGTAACCTGAGCTGTAATGGCAAACTAAAAACACTGTTCTCAGATCAGTGCAGAGGACTTTCTTATACACTGCTCTGAAAGACACAGAGGGACAATGTGTGTGTGTGTGTGTGTGTGTGTGTGTGTGTGTGTGTGTGTCTCCATACCGACTCTGCGGTTGAGTTTAGCGTAGCCGGCACCAAAATCAGGAGCCAACACAGAGGAGCTGCTGAAGGCGCTGTAGGGGAGAGGACTTGCCAGAACCTCATCACACCGCTCTGGAGAATGAAAGACGAGAGAGAGAGAGAGAGAGGGAGAGAGAGAGAGAGAGAGAGAGAGAGAGAAAACATGTTATAAACAACAGTATTCATTACTTTATTGTCACTACAGTACGATAATGGCCGGAAAGATGATCACAATTATTTTGCAATTCCAATTAGGGACAAACCCAACACAGTTTTATCACTATACAATTATAAAAAACTTTTTAAATCTGATGATAACATAAACTGCAATTTGCCCATTCTTCTTGGCAACATTACTCAAGCTCTGTCAGTCTCAATCGGATCGAGGTCCGGGCTTTGACTGAGACGTTCTAACACACTCCAGGGCAGCTTTGGCAGTATGCTTAGGGTTGTTGTCTTGTTGGAAGATGAACATCTACCCCAGTCTCAAATTTATTTTGCATACTGGGACAGACTTTCTTCTATGACTGCCTTGTACCATCAATCTTGCCCTTAACCCTGAACAGTTTCCCAATTCCTGCTGACGAAAAGCATTACCACAACATGGTACTACCACCACCATGCTTTACCGTGATGATGGTGTTCTCTGGGTTGGTTTTATTAGATTTTTCTTTATGTATTCCGGCTTTACTTCAATGATGGTGTATGAGGATTTCAGACCCAACACACACCCATAGTTAGCTTAATGAATGCAGTTTTCTTAGTGGACTGTGCTATACATTAATATATGAGCTAGTTAAAGTATCTAAGAACATAATACTATTTCTTATGACTATGATAACGTTTCCATGGTTCATCTGCTTTGATATACATTAAGGAACATATTTGTTTTTTTTTGTGCAAGATAATAATATAATACAATGATGTTGGTATAAAATGTAGTTTGCCTTCATTAGGCATTGCACTCGAACACTAATACCAGAATATGATATCATTTTCTCATATTTTGCTGTGGAGCATGAGCGGCTGATGCAAATCCTCTACCTCTTATTTTACTGCGCTGCCATTTCAAGTGTAGAAATTCATTAGAATGAATCACACACCCTGACAAACACAGATGAGGATTCGAATTACACAAAGTGCTCAAACAAGCAGTAATACTCTGTGCATCATGATTTCAGAAAGTGGACAGAGCAGATAAAGGGCTAATCATCAGCTTCTGTCTCAGAACTGGTACAACACACCTACATTTCAATGTTATGTCTTGGTACACAGAATACGATTCAAGGCCAAGTCTTGGTGTTTAATCTATTCTGTATGTATATTTTGTACGTACATTATTTCAAAAGGTATATTTTTATTTGTTTTTTTTTTGTGTATTTCTACTGGTATCTGATTGAGTAATTTGACGTTGTGGTACCGCAAGTGTTAAAGGCAGCAAAAACTTATTCTCAGTGGTAATGAGTGTAAATTATGATAAGCTTTCATTTGAATGGTGCACTAATTTATGGCAGCAAATTATTAGTAACTGAATTATTACACATTAAACCTCATTGTGAGCCAAAGTCTTTTGTAAGAAAATAATAACCACAAATTTCATTTACTTCTTGAAAATAACTGAAATTATATAGACCCTATTTAGAATTGAGTTATTTGCACGCTGTGAAGAATTAATACTGAAATTGCACATATTAACATTCAGATTTCAAACATAACCACAAACTTAAGCTCTCCAAAGAGACATTTGTGCAGATAAGGCAGAGTTTGCCCAAAAACACAAACAGGTTCCCAGTCCCTGTTGATGAAAAGCATCCCATGCTAACACCACCATGCTTCACTATTGACATGATGTTCTCAGGGTGATGAGCAGTTGGGTTTTACTTGACATATACTTTCTATGTAGCCCAGTTCTACTTAAAGGACATTGTACAAAACTGCAAATTAAGATCACAAAAAAGCACATCATGCACATGTTATGTCAATTTAATCACCTGAACAGTCTCATGATCACATTAAACTAATCAGACATTTATAAAAACAAATCTAGTTGCAGCCTCAGTATATTCACAATCTGAATTCTGTTCATTTGTATACCATTGTGTTTAAGATTTAGTGCATCTTACTCTAACGACAGTGTTACAGTGCTTTAGGAAACCAGGCTTGAGTGTCTTTAAGAATGCAGCTTGATGGCGTTATTATTTAGATAATTCAAGCAGAATAAAGCTTTACGTTATTAAGCCGTTTTCATCAGACATTTATAGCGCATGTCATAAAGATTGACAGCTCCCTGGAACGCGGCGCTAACACTTCCTCACACGAAAATAGCTGAACAGGTGGTTGAAGATTTTGTCTAGATGAGTTCTAATGTGCATCATGAGGCGATGATGATCCCTCCCTTTCCAGGTCCTAATGAAAAATGTTTCGATAATTACAAACAACACCGAATAAAAGCATGAAGCTTCACAATGACTGTAATGCTCCATTAGCATTTAATTATACCACACTTAATCCGCATTTTCTATCACGCCAGTCAAGTTCACAAACGGCCATAATTGTGAGGAGTTTGTTTTAATGGAGATGGACGAGAATGAAAAAAACAAACTGTCCTTTGGTCTTAATGGCATCCTATAAACAGGAAGTCTGAAATAGCAAATTAAAAGTGCATGATTTTCAACAGGAGAGGAATTTTGATGAAGCTGGCTTGTGATTTTCTCTGATTTTCTGGGACAAAGAGAAAAAGGGTTTGCACTGTTAAAATAAAAAAAATACACTTTTATTGACTCAAAAATGTAACCTTTTAAATAGGTACCAAACTTCAATAGTATTTTGAATAAAATGTACAGTATGTCCTCCCAGAACTTTGTTAAAGTGTGATTTTTGTAGAAAATTGTTTTCAAATAGTACATCTTAAATGATGTTTTTATAATTTTTGGCAATTATTCATTAAACTCAATAAGTTGATCTCATTAAAATGCATTTTTTTATGCACTGTTTTCAAAAAAAAAAAAAAAATCCACAGGAAACATAACCCTAACCCAGTGTCATGTAACAAATTAATTCATATTACAATTTTTAATTGGTTTCTGTACTAAAATAAATTTTCATCATTGATGGATATACAGGCATCAGCTAACAAAAATGGAACTAAACCTCTGTTTTAGTGACCATATGGTTGTTGGTTCCAATCCCAGGAAAGCCAAAATAGGTATTTAGATATCACTGTAAACATTTAGAGTGAATATAATGTTATTATCTACAGTTTTCCCATTGTTGTATGGTTCTACAGACACTAATTTATGATCAATAACTAAATCAGTGTGTGGTTTTGAATTGAGGCTGGCGTGTTTTATTTTTTTTTAGGAATCTTTTTTTGTATTTTCTTGAGTTTATACTTTTTCTAATTTAACTTGAGTGAAGAATTTGAAGCTGCACTTCAACCCTTGACAAAGGATTTATTTCGATACGTAAAGTATATGGGAATTTTTACCACCTTTGGCTATTTGTGCTCTGATAATTTATATTAAATGGAATAAACCATTTATGTGTGATGAATTCCCCTCTCAAGAATGCAGCACACTCTCTCAAGAGCAGCATAATGAGCGCATCTCGTTTGTTTTATATATGCTATGTGCTTTTGTTTTGGTTTCTGTCCTTGGTTTCTCTGGCTCTGTTTTATCACTGGTTTGTTTCTCTAATGTGTGCACCTGTATGAGGTCAGCCCATACTTAGTTTGGTTATTTATTCCATTTCTCTTCCATTGTGGTGGTGCAGTGTGTAGCATTGCAGCCTCAGGGTCCCTGCTGTGATCCCGAGCTCGGGCTACTGTCTGTGCGGTGTTTCTGTGCATATTCTCTGCATGTCCACATGGATTTCTTCACACCTCCCAAAAACATAGGTGGATTGGCTAAGATAAATTGCTCCTGGATCTGTATCCCATCCAGTGTGTATTCCGGCCTCACGCCCAGTGTTCCCGGGTTTCAACACAACCCTGACCAGGATAAAGGGGTTACTGAAACTGAGTGAGACACTGTTCCTTTATAGCTTGACGAAGTCTTGCCATGTGTTTATGTGCTTTACTGAGCGTTTTTTTCTATCCCTGTTTGTTATGCTTTTTTGTTTAAACCATTTTCTGATTATGGATTTGTTTTAATTCTGCCTGCATGAGTACTGAACCATGACGAAGACTTTTGGGTTGCCCACAGTAAAGCCCATGCTGAGTTTCCATTCTGCTTCATTACACAGTTCATTACATCATGTGCTTCTTATTTTGGATTTCCTACTTGTTATTCTATGTCTCTACCTTCATCTTGTCATTGATTTTCATTTCATTGATTTTTTTCATGGATTCTCTTGTCCTGTCCTACATTTCTGAGCTGTATTTTCCCTGTGCTTTCCTGGTATTCCTTGTATTTTCCTTTATACATATAATATTTCCTGATTCTGAGATCTAAACTTGTTTTCACATGTTTGCAAGCATGATCGTTCTGTATTTAACCTTGTGTAATGAGCCTTGCATTACGCAGTGACCTTGCTATCTGGAAAGCCCTTAATAATCCCAACGCTGAGCAAACACACAGTCAATCGCAGCCTCCCACAACCCAAATTTCAGCCAAAAGCAAAAAACTCAGTGTATTGTATTACAAGGTTGAGCTAGAGAGATTAGCCAGGATTATAAATTTCCCTTCCAAACATTATCAGATTCATGAAGTGCGAAAGTCAAGTCCCTAAGTGTATCGGTTAAGCTCTGTGCAAAGCAAAATGCACTGAGAACTGCTGAACTTGTATTGGTTAAACAGACACTTTAAACATCAGGGAATTATGGAATTAAATGTGTGCAAATACACACGCACACAAATACACACACACACACACTAACACACACAGTAGTAATAATATAACTGGGGAAATCCTCCGAGCTCTGGTCCCAGGAATGGAGGAAGGAGAGATGCTGAGAAATGTGATCTCTATCTCACACAGTCTCCAGCAGCTTTCCCTGCTCTCAGATAGGAGCTCAAAGTGCACTCATATCGATCAAGCCTAATTACTCGATTTTATCTTAATCCATTGTGAGGAAAATGCATACAGGCTTGTCTTTGTTTTTCAAAAATAATCTCAATCTAAACTTATTTAAAAATGAATTTATACTGGATCAAGGTTAGCACCATATTGGCAATTTCATAACAATTAAAAAAAAGACCTTCACTACATCAAGAAGTATAAGAATTACTCTGTGTGACAACAACCCATTTTTAAACGCATTTATTATTAGTCTTAGATTATGTGGAGCTATTACTATAGAAACAATAATGTAATAGGATAATACTCAATTCTGACAACCAGATTCAAGCATTCGCCCATGCTGTGGTATATATGTCTATAAGAGCAGCTCTGACAGTAAAAAAAAAAAAAAAAAAAAACTGGAAAGTTGTGACATGCTATTGTGTCATCCACTGAAATCCGTCTCAGGTTGACTGAAGTAAAGCTGCTTTACTCCCAATTCAGTCGATAGCAATGTCTTACTCATCATAAAGTTTTTTTTTGACAAGTTTCTCGTTCTCTCAGTTGAAGAAACAAACACGGCTCTCTTGCAGCAATAAGGGGAACACAACGATCCTTGAACCTGTCTTTATTCTCTACATATTTACTTGTGACTTTTGTAACATGTAACTTTTAAAGATCAGATTTTCCAGAACTTTCATTTTTATTATTAGTAGCTCCAGGAAAAAAAGGTTCTGTGCTATAAAATAGATCAGTGGTGGCTTGTTGATTCCAGTGAAATACTGGAATTTGCACATTCGTGAGGCAGCGTTCTCAGCACCACATTTAGCTCCATAGAGTTATTATTGCATCTAGTCGTCAAAAAATGGGAACTGCGACAAGCTCTAATTGAGGTCCACTGGGGCAGGAATCACTCTGCCCCACCGAACAGGACTGTTAATGACAGGGTTGCCAGTGTGGGCTAGTTTAAAAATATTCCGAAGCCACCAAAATCTTGTTTTATGTATTAAATGTAATAAATTTCTGCAAACAAAGGCAAAGTGAAAGAGCAGACAGTGTGTGTATGATGTACAGAACCACTTCTGCTGTAACATATATTTGTGTCTGCACCACGGTGACCTTGTTTCTCACACAAAAGCTGAGTCAAAGAAGAAAAATGTGTCTCCCTTTTCAGATGCCCAAATTTTCTGGGCTAGTTTATGGTCTTTTGTATGTTTTTGAGGTGAGCTCTGGAAAGTTACATCTAAAAGCACTCAAAACGAGCTGCTAGACTGTATGCTGGAAGATTGTGCATCTCTCCGCTCGACTATTACGTGGTTACTCTAAATTTCACTACATAATAGCCTATAGTATAAGTTGAGTGTGATAGCCTCTTGAGTGGATTTTGTTTGTGGCAATGTCTGAGCAAGGTACTGCTTCCTTAAGTTTGTAAGTACTGAGGCTGTGAGTAGCTGGTGTCAGTCTTTGGCTTCTACGGGATTGACACTGCGTATAAGCATAAATTCTGGTAACTCTGGAGACTAAACCAAGAGCAGTATGTGGTATGGTGAGACAAAAAACACCCAACCACTCAAATAAACATCAGAGATAGCGTCGAGGGGAACCCAAGCTGGTGGGGAGAATGAGAGTGTAAGTGAGAATAAGTGAGTGCCACTTACTGAGTAAAAATGCAGAACAAACAGCATTTGTAGAGTGAACAGTGTGGTGAGAGATAGCTAGTAAGGCCAATAATGCTAAAGCAAAAGGCAACTCAAAGCTAGCAGGTGCCATAACTTTCCACTAGAAAAGTGCTTGTAATGTATAAAAAAATACACTCACCATGGCAGAAGAGAAGAGAGAATGCTATTGGAAATATGGCACACAAGAAGGCATATAGGTCATTCTCACCACATCCTGGTGGTTAGTATGGGCAAAAATCAGAAGAAGGCTTGTAAGTAGAAACTACTAGCGAACACTAACACTAGAGCTTAGAATAATCATAGGAAGCAGGAACCAGGAATTGTTGGAATAAGAACGGGGGACACTGTGGTAGTACAGCTCTTTGCAAATCATTTTCTTTGAGTTTGTCACTGAATTGCATTGTATATAAAATCACCTAGTTTCTGGGCATCCCAAGGAAATCCAGTGCATGTACTTTTTCAGGAGTAGAGTCCACTGAGTAAAACTGTCTCTAGGCTGACTCACTTGGTGTAACTTGAAAAAAAGGACATGCAATAATAACACAGATACAAAAATGAAGCAGCACTATTGTGTACAGCGTGCTAGGAATAGATCAGGTCTGCATAATTGCCATCTCCATGTGGAAGGAGTGCAATATGTACCTCACATCCAAAAGCACGATCACGATCACAATCACGTAATGAGATTGAAACCTGAACCAGCAGGCAATCATTTAAAAAAGCACACACATTCAGAAACTCATACACACGTGCACGCTCATACAGTTTTAATTTCAGTATTAGAATCTATAATCATATACTGCCTATCTCTTCAATAACCTCACCTTTATCGCAATATGTAATAAAGGCATCTATAGCTGTCCTTATTTAACACCTTGCCTCATTATACCTCTAAACGCAACGAGACTGCTGACTTGAGATTTTTATAAAAATAGCCTGTGTGTCCTCTAAAGGGAATGACAGCTCAATTGGGTTCCTATTCTCAGAAGCTATTCCCAAACATAATTGTACCTCAATGTGAGCAAGCAGATTTAAACAGAACATCTCATTTAAGTGAGTCAGAATATGGACCTGAGCCTTGATCATCACTACTATCTGAGGGCTGTATTCAGAGTTGGTGACTTAAATACAAAGGTAACATCCATATTTACACGGGGAAAGTTGAGTGTATTCAGCGTGGGGTTACACATGTACAGGTTCTCTGAGGTATCCATTCAGATTATACAAATTACCTGTGTGTAGTTCAGTGTTTACTTGCCTTTAAACTCAAAAAATCTGGGATAGAAAATATGGACTGAAATAGCGATGTATTTTCTTTGCTGTCAAATGTAATACGAAGTAACACGAAGGCAAAAGACAATTGAAATATGGAGAAAAAACTAATCTGAATATAAGATATATGAATGAGAATCTGGTAAGCATTGAAATAAACATCTAATACCATCAGTATGGAAAAATTTAAATTAGTAAAATAGCACTTGATCCTGCACTTGATCTAGCACATCCTCTTATTATGCTTTTTTTTTATATAGTACTCCAACAGTTACTTATACGCACAATTTAATGAAGCCTCGAGATACTAAATCAAACTACTAAATTACTTTTGAGGTCTGAACAGTGGCGTACACAATTTCAGTATTAAATCCAGACTATGCACTCAACTCTGAATACACTCCTGTGAGGATATGAGCTCCTTATGAATAAAGCATGGGAAAGTGACAAAGCTAATCCATTCTTGTTGTATTCATCATAATGTCAAAAGTGAAACGAAAAAGCTGATCCCAGTAAAGTAAAGTTCCTGCAGTCATACTGCTGAGTATTTATGGGTGTAGTTGGTAAGGAGTGAAGAGTGGACAGGGGTAAATGAAATTTCCCTACGCCGGTCCAACCCATTAAACGCTGCCTTTAAGCCTCCATTAGCGAGAGCAGATAGCGGAACGTTAATCGTGTTTCTCCATCTCCGGCTGCAATAAAGGAACTCAGGCATGCAGCCATATTGTGGAGGAAAAACACCTATCGGCCTTTACGTTCTACAGCATAAAAACAATTTACGTCTATTTCACTGATGCCCACCATTACCACCGCTCATCCCCTGCCATTACCGTGCATATCAGGAAGCAGGGAGAAAGAGAGATCAGACCAGAAGAGAGAGAGACAGAGAGAGAGAGAGAGTTGCTCTGTTCACAGAGATTGATGTGTACTGTTTAAGTATGAAGAAAAACCTTGGTGAGATTTAGTCCTAAATGTATCTTTTTTTATTCATTAGCAGTGAGTGTGTATGATATGAAAAGAGAGCTAGCTTCTGTTTGTCCTTGAAAGTTCATCATGTCATACCTTCCAACAGCAAAGTGATATTTTATGATCTCTCTTTCCAACTTTCTCTATCTCTCCTTGTCTGCCCATCTGTCTGATTACCTGTCTGTATGTGCCTATCTCTCTGTCTATTCCGTGTGTGTGTGTGTGTGTGTGTGTGTCTATCTTTCTATCTCTATCTGTCTCCCAGTCTACCTATGTATCTGTCTCTTGATATATCTGTCAAACCTAAAATCCGTTATGTTGCTCTCTTTATCTTTCTGTTCGTCTGTCTGTCTGTCTGTCTATGTGTCTGTCGATATCCATCCCTTTTCCGTCTTTCTGTCCTGTATGTTTATCTCCCTGTATCTACTGCTTAATCTGTTTGTCTGTCTATCTGCCTTACTGTGTATATCTGTCTATCGATCTCTCTCTGTTTATCTGTTCATCTATCCCCCTGTCTCCCTGTCTATTGCTTCATCTTTCTGTCTGTCTCTCAGTATGTACTATATGTCTGTTAGTCTGTATCACTCTTTTCAACTGTCTGTCTATCTCTTTGTCTATTTATCTATCCCCCTATCTGTCTGTCTATCTCTCCGTCTTTTGATTTATCTGTCTATTGCTTCATGTCTACCAGTGTCTATGCCTGTTGCTCTGTATCTATCTTTTTTAGCTATCTGTCTATTTCTTTAATTGTATGCTTATCTATCCCCTGTCTGTCTGCCTATCTATCTATCTATCTATCTATCTATCTATCTATCTATCTATCTGTCTGCCTATCACTTTAACTGTCTGTCTATTGCTTCATCTGTATGTCTATCTCCCAGTCTCTATGTCTATCGCTCTGTATCTATCTTTTTTTAGCTATGTCTTTCTGTCTATTTCTTTAATTGTATGCTTATCTATCCCCCTGTCTTTCTGTCTATCTATCTCTCTATCTGTCTGTCTATCTGTCACTTTAACTGTCTGTCTAGATGTCTGTATATTGCTTCATCAGTATGTCCATCTCCCAGACTGTATGGCTATCTCTCTGTATCTATCTTTTTAGCTATCCATCTCTTTAATTGTATGTTTATCTACCTATGTATCTCTCTATCTGTCTGTCTATCACTTTAACTGTCTGTCTATCTGTCTGTCCATTGCTTCACTGTATGTCTGTCTCCCAGTCCGTATGTCTGTCTCTCTGTATCTATCTTTTTAGCTATCTATCTCTTTAATTGTATGTTTATGTAATCCGCCGTCTTTTTTCTGTCTACCTGCTTGTCTTTGTGTATATATTTGTCTGTCTGTGCATCACTTCACAGTCTGAATCCACTACGGAGAATTACGTGGCTCTCTCCTCGGCGCCAGTAGACAGACAGGGAGTGCATTAGTCTTGCAGACAGACAGCTGTGTCTCTTTCTGCATTCGCAATGCGAGCTATAACAGCACAGAGCCACTGTTCTCATTCTCATGGCCAGGAGCTTGTCTGCTAAACAAATGTCAAAGCTAACACCCAGACACTGCATACATTAGTGCTAGCTAATTCATGGATGTGAAGGTAAACATAAACGTCTCTGTACCATCAGACCTGTCACAAGAACTAAAAATCCTGCGAGTTTCTTGACAAGGAGCCAGTTCTTTTCAACAACTCTCACTGTGCAGGCAGGTCCACAATCATCAGGAATTCTCATTTCTCCGTCAGAGGACTTTGAAGACATCGTCAGCTTTTTTTTTTAAACCAATAACTTCCTTGTGGCTTAAGAAAGATGTCAAGCCGTCAATTTAAGGCCCGTCGAGGGAACGAGCCGTGGATCCCAGTCTCAGTTAACAGACATGAAAAGCATCTCAGAGTCGTGACTGGAAGTGAACTCTGGAAGTTCAGCATCAGATTACAGTCAGTCTGCTTCTGGAGAACTATACTCTCAATGACTTGTGATACTGAATGAGAGGGATTCTGCAGCTTTTGCAGTCAGAATCCTGAGCAGCACCGCAATATACTTCAGTAATAAACTCTCAAGTCTCTCAAGACGCCCACATCTTCATGCACAATTAGCTAATGGATAACATTTTTTACGTGTGGTAATGGAGCTGATAGTATAGCAGCCTTGATAAATAATGCATACAGCTGATCAGCTTTACTATGATCACTATGGAAATTCAGATGACGAATAATTCACGATCCAAACTGAAGCCACAACAAACTTCAGTAATTGTCAAAATGGTTCAGTAAACATGTCTATTAAATAGCACGGGCATTTTCTGATTACTTTAATGATATACAGTACTGTGCAAAAGTCTTAGGCACATGCAAAGAAATGCTGTAGAGCAAAGATGCCTTCAAAAATAATGAAATTAAATGTTTCTACATTAAAAAAATACTATAAGGAGCAGTAAACAGTATTCTCAGGTGCAGTGTGTGCAGTTTTATAAGGAAATGAGCTGTAAGTGTTACTGAGCATCTTGCAGAAGCAGCCACAGTTCTTCTGGAGACTTTGACTGTCGACTCGCTTCTTATTTTTGCAGCGAAACCCAGCAGCCTTCATTATGTTTTTTATCTGAAAAGTGTCTCTTATGTAATATGTTGCTTCATTTACTGACATACAAACATTTTTCTCTAACATTTAATTTTGTGCTGGAAAACTAATGTTTGGAATCTAAAAGGTTTTTGTACTGAATCAGTAATACAGAAGCTATAAAATAAAAATCTCTAACAAAGTTTGTACGAAACAAAAATAAGGTGCCTTTTGCACAGTACTGTGTGTATATATATTTTTAACCAAGAAATGTTTTTAATTTCATCATTTATCAAAAACGAATACACATACTCAGCTGATACTCTTAAGAATTCATTATTGCAAACAGGAACAAACTATAAAACAAATAATGACTTGTTTAGAAATAAATTTCTTCAGAAGTTTTCCAGAGGTGTAATTATTTGTGAATATACTATTTACATTCATATTCATAGCTCATTATGATGACAACTTGAATTACGACATTTTTAAATAAGCTTTAATATCTCATTCATTAAATCATAACTAAAATGACCATACTCAAACTGCTCAAAACAAAAAGTTTATTATTTATAATGTACTTTCGCACAGCTAATATGATAGTAACTTGCACATGTGCTTTGGTCAATAGCTAGCTATATAGCATGTGCTTTGGTAAATAGCTAGCTACTGTTATTATCACATGACCTGCTTTATGTTGATTTACATTATGATATGCTACAACTAACTTGTTTTGTTTTTATTCCAATATCTGATTTAGTGCTTTCTGGTAGTTTAGGCCCAATAACGATACTGGATATTGAATCGGTGCCATCGCTTGTGTCTAGACCTATAATCCTGATTTGAAATGATTAATTAACAGCAGGCTGTGCGTTATCAGTCATAACTTCATCCCAACATTTGCAGATCCACGCTGTTTTGAATCAACGCATCCGTTTCGTAAATATTGAGACTGCTTCCAGTTACCCAGTTGCTAAATCTTTCCACCCCTGTCTCGTTGTAATTACCTGTGGAGCATCTTAGGAGGATGTATTCTTCTGCATATTCTATTCTCATGAATACTGAATGAGAGGTTTTCAGGGAAGGAGTGAAATTACACTGCTTTCACCTGCAGGTATTTGAGCGACACGAGTGGGGGGACAAAGAACGGAGATGGAAGAGCGTGGATTAATGAACACTGACATTTCTATTTAGTGTTTGCCCCTGTGGCATTTCGCAGCTCAAATTGAAAAAAAAAAAAAAAATGACACAAACCGAAGAGTTTTCCCCCGAGGTCAAAATTTAGAATTCCACGCCAAAGTCAGAGCAGCTGCAGGGCTCCTGAAGGGCGAATGTGTGTGTGTGTGTGTATGTGGATTGTGATGAAAGCCAGTGCAATAGTGTTGTGTATCCAATTTCCTGTTCCTATTTTTATGCTCTGAAAGCTGTCTAACAACTAGTTGGTGTATGGGAAATACTGCTGCTACTTTAATGTAATTTGCATGGCTAAAGGTTACGTGCAAAAATACAAGCGCAAGAATTTCTTTTCAGTGTCACATTAATGAGAAATAGAATGTAGAAGTATTAAAGAGAAAACGCTGGACTCATCCGAAGCAGTTGCGCTGAATTTCGGCAAAGATTCGCCTCTCTAGTTTGCGATCTACACGACCACGATCTGTTTGAGCAGAGTGTACAGATGAGGAGGTGAGAAAGGTGAACAGACTAAAGGGCTAAAGCGCTGCTGCATCGCTCTCTTTAGGTAGACATGAATTCCTATCGGCACCACTATCACTAATCTAGGAAATGGTTTAAAAATGGATATAGACTGACATGTTGATGAAAGATGTTTAAACTAAAACTGTCGACTCAGAATTTCTCTGACTTTATTGAAGATCACATGTTAATTATTAATTAATATGAAAGTCGCATGCTAGGGTCTTGCTCAAAATCCCACCAGCAAAATATCATGTAAATTAGAATGCATTTGGTTACAACATTAAATTGATGAATGAATTAATATTTGAATGAATGAATGAATGAATGAATGGTCCTCAATCATTACCTACCATACACTACCATAACCCCATAACAGTGCAGCTACAGAACAAAAGTGCTGTATTTTCTTTTGAAGACTGTCAATTTTGAATATTTCATACATGACTCTGCAGAACATCTTGACGAGCGAGGCGAGTGCTGCAGATAAAGTAGTTTTAGAAACTCGGGCAACCTCTCTCTGTCTGAGGATCTGTGTCAGACTCGGCTCCTGGGACTCGACCATGTTCTGAACTGATGGAGTTCTCCCTCTCTCACACCTCTGCAGTCTTTAACCTGCCATGCACCACGGCCTGCAATGAGAAAACTGTGCCACTGCAGACAAACGGATAGTGAATTTAAAAAAATTCTCTTCCACACAGCTCTTTCACAGCTTTGAAAATATCGCCATTAACGGAAAAAAAGCCAGTCCAGTAGGTGCTGACAGTATGAATAACATTTAGAAAAAGGTTAAGGACTGTTTATTGAGTGAAATGCGACAGAGAAAAAGAGAAAAAACAACATAGCCAAAAGTTAATTCATTCATTTATCTTGACTAATCACTCCATCCTGGTCACAGTTAGGCAAAAAAATCTAAAATGAAAAACGACAAACACTTGTGGCTTGATGGTGAGGTGGAAATGCAGCGTAAGGTTACAGTTGAATACTGGGAAAGTGTCCAAAATCTCATTTGCACGAGGGCGTAACAATAAAACAAAGTGAAATTAAATTGCGAACACGTTATCGAATGAGAAATTAGAGAACCAGGTAGCAACAGTCTGGTCAGCAGCCATGATAAACGAGTCCTTGCACATTCATAACAAAACACACACAATGGGTATTTTCAAAAATAGGGAACACAAGTTTTAAAAATTTCTCCATAGATTTTATGGAGAGAGGGCAAAAAACAGAGAAAAAATGTATTAATGGGCAAACCCGTCAGACCACACTTAATAATATGACTTAGTGAGTTATTATACTGTAATAATAATAAGTCAGTAAGTCAGTAACATCAGCTCATACAGCTACATGAGTACAGTACTACTCTACATTCTCAACAATCCGTATGGACAGGGCCTGATACTACTCAGATATTAGACTTCACTAAAAGATATCTGCTGAAGTATCAAATCTGCGATAATAAGGTCAGTCTGAAATCTCGAACTTTGATTGTACAAGTGGATCTACTGGAGTCCACTGACCAGAATATGTTACTACACATGGATATCTCGCCCTTAATGTTACACACCATGGGTATTGCTACAATTTCTGAAGGTCCAGTTATATAAATTTCCTTGGGTCTGAATAAGTGACTAACATGGTGACTGAATGGTTACAAGCATTCATATGCCTTTGTTTAACCATTAATGGTTAGATTATAGCTATAAATAAGACAATTCAGAGTTTCACATCACCACTTTTGACTTGTGCCATGGACTCTACAGATGAGACATTTGTTGTGAATTTGTCACAGTGAGAAAACGCATACATCTCTCTCAGTTCTATTTTCATCATCGACTTTTCTTTAAACAAGCCACAAGTTCGCTAATAGACTAAATAGTGTAAATCAAATAAATCTATCAAAGTCTCTGAAGCTCTTCACTTTATGAACTAAAGTCTCTGGTTCGATGAGCTACCTTCAGTGAAATAAGTTACATAAACGCATGTGATTGGTTAAACCGCAGCAGTGATGGTTTCATGTTTAGAAAACTAGTATCACTAAACGACGACCAGATGTTTTCACACGTCTATTGGCTCTGCTACAGTATTTTTTTGAATACTTGTTCATGTCCACTGAAACACTTTGCTGGATCCACATCTGGATCCACATTCCTATCTATGCATATCCATTATTCTACAAAAGCAAGTCTACTCCATTTAACCATTTAATTAAAATCTCACCATGAACTATCATGTCTAAATATTAGTTAATAATTTAGGGATTATTTGGCATTGAAACTTAGCATCTTGTCGCAGAGATCTGTGGCTTAACAGACACTTTTCTGTTCGGATTGTAAAATAGCATGTTCCAGCTAGCATAAGCTCTCTTTTTGTACAAAATGACAACAGTCTTCTATCAACTTCAGTCCATCATTAGCATTGTTAGTGAATGTTGGTAAAGTAAAGCTTTATCAAGTGCTTGTGACTTCTAAACTGTGCTAGCCGAGCAGCATCATGCTAAGCTGACTGGCAAAATGGACGCCACCTCTGGCATGCAGCCATCCCGCCTTCTACCTTTCCAGGAACCCGATGCTGGCTCCCATCATCCGAGAAAGCTTTCTCCTGACCTTTTATCATTAATCAATATGAAATTTCATTTTCTATCTCCCTCGCTTTAGCCAATGGATAGTGAATCCCCTTTTTCATCCTCGTTGCAATTAAGGCTGTTTTCAATATCTGCACCTCCACTGGAGAAACCCTGAGGATGGGACATCAGGAAATCAATGTTCGCAACTCGGGAGAGTTTCCGTACCCGAATCACAGCACATCTTCACGGAGAACCTTTCAAACTGACAGCGAAGAGGCAACGTTTAAGCGCTCTCAAAGAGCGATAGTGCTACTGTGCCGGATGTTGCAAGAGCTCAGCCAGAACCACTTGAATGCTGTGTACTTCTGGTTTAAATTCAAACAAAAAAGTGCCAGAGATGCTTTAAAAGTGACACAATTTCCTGCAAATTATATTGTAGAGAGTTTCACATGCTTACACAATCCAGTTTTTTTTCTCTGCCTCAATACATGAAGACAGTCAAGATGTAAAAATTAAATAAAGTTTAATTAAATAACATAAAATAAAATAAATGTTGTATGGTCAAACCCACTAGTATTACCCAAGCGGAAGCCAAAAATCTCCCTATACAAGAAAAGAGGTTTATTGCCCAATAAATGGCTAAAAATGCTAAATGATAATTATTTTATTAAAAATATGGTGCTTAGAAGCTGAAACAAGTATTCAGATTTGAAATTTTTAAATTTGAATGATAAACAGGTCATAATTTTTTTTCTGTGGTGTATTTCATACATTTACATTTTTAATGGTTTGTTTATTTTTTTAAGTTTTTACAGTTTTTTCTTTGTTTTGAACTTGCTGGGGTAAAATTTGCTTTTTAAATAACATATCATTCATAATTACAAAAAATCTTAACCCTAAATACCAATCTCAAAAAATTCATATCCCAAAAGTTTTATGTAAACTAGGTAAAAAAAAAAAATGAAGCATCCAAGATTTCCAGGGAAAAGTAGATGGTAAAAATTTCTAATTTCTTTGTTTTTTTCTTGTTCTACTCAAATAGTGAAGTGGAGTTAATTGGAGTCAAAACCTAAGACATGAACTGTAATGAGCTTAGTGCGTCTAAACTTTTTACGGTCTACTGAAATACGTATATTCCTATTCCTCTGGCTATTAGCTGCTAATGATTTCCACCAAGCTAATAACTAACTGCCTAATCAGATAGAATTTTACCTAAATAGTTATGTTGGGCATCTAGTGTTTAACCTCGCTGTAGGAAATGCGCTGTTTGAGTACAGCATAAACTTTCATATACTTTTAAATACTTTTGTCAGCTTCCAAGCTCCATTAAAATATGTACTTCCTGGGGTAGCTTGGTGGTGCAGGGTAGCGAAGAGCAGTGCTGTTGCCTCACATCCCCAGGGTCTCTGGTTCGATCCTGACCTTGGGATCCAGTCTGTGTGGAGTTTCGCATGTTCTCCCAGTGTCCTCTGGGTTCTCCGATTTCCCAAAAACATGTCAAAAGATGAAATTGTGACTCGAAATTGTCCTGTGAATGACTGTACGAGTCTGTGTGTGTTTATGGTGCACTTGTATGACACACAGGATGTATTCCCGCCTTGGGTTCGGTGTTCCTGGGATAGACCCCGGATCCACCATGACCCTGACCAGGATAAAGTGGTTACTGAAGATCAATAAATGAATGAAAATGCACTTCCTGTGCTATAAACTGGCAATGGAAACTAATTGTACTGAAAAATCTGAATCAGAAATTAGACCCAGAACTCATAATGCCATGCATAAAATATCCCAGATGTGTGTATGAATGACATTATATACATCTGGTCCATATGTTTTGGTACATCTCTAACCTTGAGATACCTCCAGCCAAAAACATGTTATTCATCTTCTGTAAGCTTTATCCATGGGGTCATGGTAGATCCGGAGTCAATCCCAGGAACAGGAAGCGTGAAACAGGAATACAATAGGGCAATGTAAAATATCCAATCTACGTTATTGGAAGGTGGAAAGAAACTGGAGAGAACCCGAACAGACACCGAGAGAACAACTGAAACTCTATCATTTTTAATGCAACCAAAGAACAGATGTTTACACTCAGCTTCTCCTTCTCTCCCAGTCTTTCGTTACAATACAGCCATGAGGCTTTAATCATTGGATCGTGCTTGAGCCAGCAGCTGCTCTGAGTCAACACAAGCGATTAGGTTTATAGTCTGAGCTGTCCATTACAGGACCAGAATCAACAGCCACATTTTGTATTAATGAGCTAACAGAGCCGGTGAATGGACCCCTGCTGAGCCGCCTTTGTTCTCCTGCCTTGTTCTCAACACCGTGTCTGCTTGCAGATGAAGGGAGAGCTGAGGGTGACACGGATGTTCCATGGCTGGACAACACACACGGGGGTCTTTGTGTGTGAAAAAGAGAGAGAGAGAGAGAGAGAGAGAGAGGAAGTGTTTCTTTCAATTTTCTGCTCTATTTTGTGATGTTTCTCCAGCTAGTGTCTCAATCTTACGATACAGACTACAGGATGTTCACTTATGTGTTCACTACATATATTTGTTTACGCTTATTAATGTATTTAAACACGAATAATAGGTGCTTATATTTCTGCAAATTCTCTGTGTCTCTCAAGATCTCTTCTAATCAAGCACGCTGTGCAGCATTCACTTTTCTAAACATCGCTTTCTGTTTCTGGAGTGTAAAGCACAAAACTAACCAATAACCTCATACATAATTAAGACATTAGATAAAAGATATATTGGTGTGTATATAAGGTGTGTTTTATTTTCTCCATGCTCATCGCTCGGAGCAAGCTGAGGCCTTTGTTCAGTTCCGTCCATCTGACAAAGGATTGTGCCTGAAGAATGGGGGGAGGGTCGACGTGGCACACGGTTCTAGGAATTGGGGTGGCAGGTGCCTTGAGTCTCAATGAGCTTCCTCATTAGCATCACAAAACACCGAAGCCGTAATCTCCGCGTGGAGTCACAGCCAACGGGAGGGTGAGATCCTGTTAATATGGTATAGATATTGTCTTAGTCAGTGATAATATGTCATAAATGTTTCATAGGTAATACGCCTTCCAACTTTGCCCTTGAGTTTGATGTTTGAGGCTGTTCCCTCAGGTGCCTCTAATGTAGGACTTGGAGCTATTTATTGTCGGTTTATTCCCCGGCTTTTGTTTGGGTGAACTGTACACCATTTCATTTAATTGCATTTTGGGGAGGAAGATACAAAACTGCTCCATCGTACAACATTCACTGCGTTTTAACAAACCCTTAGTAAGAGCTCTGACAGCCAAAATGTGTGTTAGAAGGTGTGCATGCTTGGACGATTTAAGGTTCTGCCTTCTTTCCTTGCACCGTGTCTATTTGTGTGTCTTATGGGCAACAGATACTCTCTAAAGCCCTGATTCTTTACAGAAATGCACCATACAGGCGAGACAGAAGGTCACAGTAATGATCTGAGAAAGCGGACAGATGCAGGATACTTAAAACCCCACTGTTATAGCATGCACTAAAAATAAAAAATAAAAAATAAAAAAACCTCAATCCACTGGCCCTCAAAACACCAAAGTCCAAATCTTTTATCGAGACCGGTTATAAATATATTATGAATATACAGTGATATACACCAAAGGTACTGAAGAATCAAAAGCAGCGCTATGGACGTTATGTAACGCTGTGAACTACTTTAAATTAAAAATAGATATCACAGACAGCAAAGGCCACTTCTAAATCACAGTCAGGACTTGTGCTCTCATGTGTCGCAGTTTGTAATCGGATAGATTCTATGACAATGTGCTAATTTCAGCTTTCATTGCTCTCCTGGAAAGCCGATAATGACATGAAATCAGAGTTTCTGGCTTCCTGAGAGACGAGTAGTTAGGGGGTAGTTGGGGGTCGCAAAAAAAAGGGTCACAATAAATTATGTCATGAGTCTAGAAACACTGACCGGCTGCATACTTCATTAAAAACGATCAAATATTGTAGCCTATATGGCAATGTTATTTATTTTTCAACTTCCTGTTCCTTTACAATAGCTTGTTTGAAGCCAACAAAAAGAGCCACAATTCATTTTGTGCACCATAAACATGTCCTTGAGTATCGTGATTATTTATTTTTTTGGTATATTACCCATCCCTACACCTATTTTTATTGTCTTCCAGTTTCTAGAGCACCTGAGTGACCTGGCTCAGGTGTTTTTTTGCAGATTAAATTAATATATGATATGTCTTGGAGTCCCTGAGGACTTGGACCATCAGCAGCCACCGCACATCCCTCCCGCGTATGATTTATTAATGATTCGAATATTTTCTGCAGAATGGACCATAGTGGACTTGCAGCATTCAAGATTCAGATTTATGGCATTTGCTTATGAGGATACAAAAGGATATATCGACCCATGTGGTGTTTGATTGCATGGAAAATGAAGATGTATGTCTTGGATAAAAGGAAGAGCGAATTTGGTACGAGTCCCACTCATAACCTCAGACAATCATTAAACTTTTCCAAGCATCAGTCACATAAAGGATTAGAAGTCAAGCTGTGGGATGAAAGAAGAGCTTCCATGCCAGAAAATCCATTCTAGGATTAAATTAACAATAAAGAATTGTAAGAATGAATTCATTACTGAGGATTTTGGTCGGGTCCTGCTTCATTCTGGAGCTAATTGTGACACTTTTTCACATAATATTTGACAAACTATCAAATATAGAACACTCCCAAAAAGAGTACTTTGTGCTGGGGTGGTAATATGAACGGTACCTGTTCTGTAGCTTTAATATTTATCTAAGAAGGTGCATGTGATGTACCTTTAATTAGTCAGTACCTTTAAATACATTAGTGGTCTTTAGATCTAAATATGTAACTTCAATTATGTTTAAAAGTACCCATATTAAAAAAGTAATATAAAAGTACATATAAGGACATATTCACAAAACATGCACCCTTAATGGTACCACCACAGCGACAAGGAAAAGTACTCTTTGGTACCTTGATTTCTGAGAGTGTACCATATATGCCATATATTATTATTATTATTATTATTATTATTATTATTATTATTATTAATTTATTTATTTGTTTGTTTTTACCAAATGTTTCAGTTGTTTTTTCCTGTTCTCTTGTACATGGTTCAGTTGTGACTTTGTGAAACTCCTGAAAAGGATCCTGCTTTATTCTGGACTCTATCATGAGTACTGTCAAATTCATACTTCATTAAAAACAATTAAGTTGCATACTGCATACTGTCAACTACAGTACAGTATATGCATGCATATGCAGACATATCATTTCTGTTTAGCAACTGTTTGACTTTTTCTTCTTGTTCCTTTACAAATGGTTTGGTGGAGCTGATTTATTTGCATGCTTGAGGATTTTTATTATTATAATTTTTTTTTAGAAGTCCTGAAAAGGATCCAGAGGTCAGGTCATGCTTTCTTTCTGGAGGCTGTTGCAGCACTGGATGTGCACAACACAGCACTGCTTTAGTTAAAGCCTGTGCATGAATGAATTCAGCACTGTGCATGTGCAATCACTCGGAGTAACCAGGTTTCTCAGCTCTCCGTTATGTCTTTTATTAGATAGGGTACTCACGGGATGCAGCGCGCGCCACGTCGTTTTTCGGAAGCGCGTTCAGTATCCATAGGAGGAGTGTAATCTCCACTGCTTTACACCGCAGCATCCTCACATCCATCCTGATGTAAACAAAGGGACTGTCTTTTTTTTCTCCTGTACGGGTGTACTCACACCCCTCCCTTCTCCAAGGGGTCCCACAACACTGTAAGCCCTGCTAAGGTCCTGTTTTGTTTCAGTAATAATCTATAAGCTACTGCTGCTGCTCTATACTGCTCTGTATACTGCTCCACGCGCGCAATACTACATCCGGTATTTCTAATATATCACCCAGCAACGACAGCTCGCGCACAGGGCAGGAAGTCGTGTCGTTTCTCGCAGCATCGTCGTTCCTCTGACCGTCTGTTCGCTTGCTCGCTTTGCATGGTTACACCGCCGATAGCCAAGACACCACCTCGCAATCGGGATGGTGCTGAAATGAACGAGGTCTCGGATTCCCCATCTCCCCCCCCCGCAGTTGGTACAGTCCACCGCGATCACGTACAGAGGCGTAGCGACGCGGGCGAGGGAAAGTACAAAAACAGGCAAAAACAGGGGTGATCCGTCAGACTGTTAATAAGGGAAGAGTGAACGGAGGGAGAGAAAGCAAAACAAAAACAAGACATTTAACATGCTTACGAATACTTTTTTTTTTTTTTTGTCAAATTATTGGTTGTTTTTAGCGCCACACAGCGTCTGAGTCTGTCAAGACAAAGAACTGCGTTGTGAAAAAAGAAGTTTAATGAGGCCACACCGTCTTCCCAGCTACCAGTCATTGGTTTCCAGAACGTTCTGGGAACGTTTGTTTTTGGTTCCTGAACCATTATAACAATAGATAGTTCCCGTTAGGTTTTCTGTGAAAGTTTTCTTTACAGCAATATAAGGTTCGCATTTTGTTGAGCATTATGGTTCAGAGAAGGTTCCTGTAACATTCCGGTAACCTTAAATAATATGAACCTCTCATGAACCTTGCAGTAACCCGGAATAGTTCAGAGAACGTTCCCGTATTTTTCTGGCGACCTTTAAATAATTTGAACCTAGAGAACATTCCCTCAACTTATAAAAGATCTCAGGAACCTTGGACTAACCCGGGATGGCCAAGAAAGTTCCCTTAAATTTCTAGGAACCTTAAAATAATTTGAAACTAGAGAATGTTCCCTCAACTTATAAATAATCTCAGAAACTTTGGACTAACCTGGTATGGCCAAGAAAGTTCCCTTAAAGTTCTGGGAACCTTTAAAAAGATTGAAACTAGAGAATGTTCCCTCAACTTATAAATAATCTCAGGAACCTTGGACTAACCTGGAATGGCCAAGAAAGTTCCCTTAAAGTTCTGGGAACCTTTAAACAATTTGAACCTCTCAGGAATTTTGGACTAACACAGAACGGTTTGGAGAACTGTCCTCTAACATTATGATAAACTTATTGAGCCTCTCGGGAACCATGCACTAGCATGCGATGGTTCGGAGAATGTGAGTTCAAATTATTGTGAGTGTCTGAAAGAATAAGATGGAGATAAACACAGATGTGTGAATATCCATGCCTGCTCCTGTTGAAGTCTGAGAGATCCATCTCTTCCTCTGCAAAGTTTACAGTTTTTTTTTCAGCTGTAGAGGTCAGCAAATGATCCCAGCGAGAAAAGGGCAGTCATTTCTCTCAAGCAGGCCCTTGTGACATGAGGATTAGAGAGAAAACTGAGTGTGAGGGAGAGCAAAAAGAAGAAACAGATTTGTCTAGAAAGAGTTAGAGAAGCCAAGACATAAGAGAGGCCTGCGAAGACACAGCATCCATGATTCTGGCAGTCTTGGGTGTCCCCTTGTGGTCAACAAGGAACAAAGCATGCACTCTGAAACAACCAAACAATGAGAAGATACACATATCACACATATCTATTTGGAGTCGAGAACGGATGAATCTTCGTTGTAAAATGAGACCATCTTACTTAAAAGACTGTTATTTCATTATAGCTAGGTTTGCTTAGCCAAGTAAGCACAGTTGTGGTAAGAAAATTAGCTAAACTCACCAGCTTTAAGTAACACAACACACTCTGAAAAGGAAAAACAGTGTGGGACAACATTTTAAGGAAATATAGCAATGTCACTTCAGATATGGTTCAGCAGAAATGGTTTACTAAGTTATGTTTTCATAGTGTTATGATTGAGTTTAGACACATAACAATCATTTATAGCAGGCGAATGTAACATGGGCCAAAAATGGCCCAAGTGTTTGCATTCACGTTTGATTTTCATGGTTTTTGGAATGACATTTGGAAAAGTTTCCCAAATACAACCATTCATATCTTGTCTGGTGTTGCTGATTTATTAAGGTAGCCAGATCTGGATGTGTTCCATCATCTCATGGGTGGTTTGTGGTCACTGTGAGGAGATAAGTGTGGGCCAGCGTTGTGCCATTCATCGTCTTCCAACATTAAAACCAAACAAGATTGCTGTTAGAATCTTACTCATTACTCAGAAAAAATCAAGCTGAAGAGATTTACTTGTTTATGTGTGTGTGTGTTTTTGTATCATCCCCAAAGAATTTCTGAACGACTCACCAAATTGATCGTGGAGATGATGAAATGGTGTGAAGACAAACTGATTTGGCCTGTGGCAGCCATATTGTTCTGGGAAGTTCAGAAATGTCATTAAAATTATTTCATTTCAGATTCCAAGGATACAATCTAATCTATTTTTATGAAATCTGGGTGAAGTACGTATTGATTATTTCACACACACACACACACACACACACACACACACACACACACACACTGAAGACCTATTGTTTGTCAGTTCTTATAGCAATCCTGCTTTAAATAGGATAGCACAACCTCGATCACTTTACTGATGAATTTTTATTTGTTTAATTTTAATCAGTGGAGAATTCTAAAAGAATATTACTTTGTAATTGAATATTACTTTGTAATTGTCTTTAACATTGAAACTTAGACCCACAGTGATTCATTTAATTCCAAGAAAGTTTATAAAATTAGGTGAAAACAGTCCAAAACAGTAGAACAAAGCAGACAGAGCTCTTCATCTGAATGCCAGAGTTTGTAGACATTTGTAGCAGATTCTCATAGAGAAATACAAAAAACAAGAAAGAAAACCTGGGGTATGGGTTTTTCTACTACACTGTTTTCTACCTCGGGAAAAAAAAATCTGTAACTTTTGAATAGCCTTTGATTTTCATATATATAGGCAAGTCTTTGGTCTTGGCCTTAGAGAGAAAGTCTGACAATCACTCGCTCCTGTCAAGGGGCTGATGAGAGCAGTTTACTACTCAACCAGGAAGAGAAAATCTTCCCCAAATACCAGTATTGAAGATGTGCAGAGTATTAGTGGTTGTTACAGTGTAGTTTTTGTCAACAGCGTATTACTGAAACTAAGGAAACTGGTATCAGGTATCCAATATCAGTGCTCTAATACCAATGTCTAATACCCTGTGATACTATTGCTGCATTCGACTAAATTTCATAACTTGTAATTCCCAACCAAAGGGGAAAAGAAAACGCTCCCTCAAATGGAAATTCCTACTTGTGAACTCGGTGTAGTCTTCTCAATCTCCGAGTTCAGGGGTGATATCAAATCAACATGGCTGCACATAGCATCAGAAGTAGACA